>NW_010199698.1:0-23195 GCF_000695765.1 Mesitornis unicolor
TCCCATCCCATCCCATCCCATCCCATCTGTCAAACCTGCAGCCCAGACCACACCACAGGACAGGATGCTGTTCTCTTTACTGAGGCTCTTCTTGCCCCACCATACACCCCAGGGACAAACAACTTGCAGGAAAATTCAAAGCTTGGGCACCTTCCCAGGGTTGCTGGGGTGGTTGGAGGGGTGTGCTGTGAAATCCTGTGGCTGCAGAGATCAATAGCACAATGTAAAGCCATTTATATCACTATAAAGGGAGCATACAGTCTAGAATTAGTTACACTAAAATGTCTGTCGCGGAGTATTAATTGGGTTACTAAATATGTCACTGTGAATGTATTTTACAGGCAGCATAAATTTCTGTATTAATAAGGAGCATTTCTGGTCCTCTCTGTGGCTGCCCATCCCAGCGTGAGGAGAGAGGAACCCTGTGCAGGACAGGACAATGGCCTCATCCATGGTTGGGTTGGACAAAGAAGGTCTTGGGGTAATAAGAAAGGGGACTGAGCAAGCAAGGTCCCCATAGCAGGGGAAATCATAAAATCATAGAACGGTTTTGGTTGGAAAAGACCTTCAAGTTGATCAAGCAAGGATGCACAAGGGATCTGGAGGGGCTTTGGGGTTTCCCCAAACTCTGCTGCCATGCAGCTAGGAGCATAGCCTGGGATGCTGTGCGCTGCCTGCCTACACCAGGGGTTGTGGGCCCTCAGCATCTCATCTGGGCCCTGGGCTGCTGGGCTGGGTCCTTCAGGGACAGTGGCTGGAGGTCACAGTGCCACCACAGACCCAGCCATCCATGCAGACACAGGTAGACAAGCATGGGGCGTAGTTCTGGACCTCACGTGGTTGCTCTGCTCTGTTTGTCCCATTTCAGAGCCGCTCCCCCCTCTCCTTGTACATCTGCTGCTGGAAAATGCTTCTTTCAACAGAGAAACTCGGCTTTCCGGTTGCTTCAGATTATTTTTGGATCTTGCAGTGAAAAAAGTTTAAAAAAAAAGAAAAAAAAAAATTAAAAAAAGAGAAAAGATGTAAGTCTTCCCAGAAATGTGAGCTCCTGCCTCCGTGCTGCCCAAGGGGCTCCTGCCGGCGCTCACACCGGCATTGGGAGGGCTGGATCTCATCTGTAAGTCACCCTGCCCCTGGCTGCGGGGTGGTCACAGAAGGGAAGCAATCCTGGTTGTACATGAAATATTTAACTGTATCTAAGTTGCAGCTGGCATACATCCACTGCAAACAAACATCCGTGGAAGATCGGAACTGTCAGTAAATGCCTAGGAAAAGAAGGGAGAAAAACACAGCTTTCAGCATTAAAAATATCACTGCAACTTGCTCCTTTTAGTTTAAGGAGTCTCTAAGGGCAAGCGCTTGACCCTGCAGCCCTGTTGCTCGGAGTCATTTTGGACAAGCATATGTTGAAAGTGCAGTTATTGAATTGGTGACGCTTGGGTTTGATTTTTGGCGGATTCTTGGGTTTTCTGTTTTGTTTTTTTTTTCTGGTGAGGCAAAGGAAGACAGAAGCAAATAGACATGAGGAAAGAAAAGGGCACGGAGAAAAAAGGTAAAAATATCATTTTCCCGTATACTTTGGCTTAGTTGCTGAAAAATGTCAAGCCTACAACCTGCTCTTGTTTCAGATTTGAGAGGAAAGCTTTGGCAGGGGGCTGGCAGTAACCAGTAAGTTTGCCATGGGATCCAAGCCAGACACTTAGGGAGGCAAATTAGATTCCAGGAGAAAGAACAGGAGATAATCTGAGGATAAGGAGGTGCACACAATATGGGGCTGGCAGCATTTACAGGTACACAACACTTACCTTGTGCCAAGTCGGTCACCCCAGTAAAAGAGAGGATGTCACTGGATGTCTTGACCCAGAGGCTGAACTGTTCCCTGTTCAGAAGTCCCTGAGCCATGTGTTATTCTATATAGAAGATTCCTCCTTCTTTTCCTTCAATGCTGGTGACTCTTGCAGAGCTTGAGAAGAAAAAAAATTATGTATTCCTAAACATTGTTATTTTGGGTTCATGAAAAACAGATCGTTCACTAGGTAACACGAGAACAACTTGCCAGACACATGTAGAGGTCACGATGACTGTGATTCATCTTACTAATCTAGCAGGTATCTAGAGCCATTTTAAATGTCTTTATGCCTGGCAGTGATTCACATCAACAGCTCCCAAGAACCTTCCCAAAAACGCACAATTTCTTCTCTCCTCTGTGATTGTGAGAGTTGTTCGCACAAGGTAAGCAGAAAGCAGTCGAGCATCTGCCAGATAACCATGTGCCTCACCTGAAGACAAGAGGATTCAGACAAATTTGCATTAAATATCTGCACTCAGATAGCAAAATATGAACATATTGCCTCGCTGTGCATGTGCAGACAGCAGAGCTCTGTGATGGATCTTCTATTTGTGTCTGAGTGACTGCCTTCCACCTTCAGCATTATCTGCAGCCTTCATGCATAGCTGGGCCAGAAGCATTTCCAGGAGGCATCTCCAGAATGAGACACTAGGAGAGAAACAAAGCTTCTTCAAATGTGCTGACCAATGTCATGCAGGTCTTTATCTCTGCGGTGGTGAAGGGATGTTGGGAGAAAGCAGGAGAGATGGTCTGTGGGAACCTGAGGCTGAATCTGCACAGGATAAAACGAGATCCTCTGGAGAGGGACTGGTGTGCAGCTTAAATCCAGGAACTTCAGATTCAGACTGGAGTCAGTGGAGTGGGAGATCAGTTGTGGCATGGGCTACAGAGCAGGGAGACAGTGAAGGGGGCAGGTGGGATTACACAGGTTGCTTGAAAAGGTGGTGAAAAGACCATTGTATTCCCTTGCACATCACCTGTGTCACTTGGAAGAGTGAAGGAAAAGAAGGCAGTGACCCAGGTATTACCAGCTTCCTTGGCATCTCCAATATGTCCCGTGTCGCAGGTTATTTTCTCATAGAAGCAGTGAAGTGCCTGTGGGACCTTCTTCAGGACTTCCCTGGTGTGCACAGAAGATCGAGGGGTGCAGGGTCTTGTCCTCATTCACTTCTTTACACAAGTAGGAGGGGGCCTGGCCTCCTCCCATCCTCCCCTCTCCAGCAGATGGTAAAGACAAGATCCACCAGCAGATCGGGTGCTGAAAATAGAGGTCAGATGGGGTCTTGGCAGGGTCTTTTGCAGCTGAAAGGTGAATGCAAGAGCAGAGAAAGGGAGATGTTGGCAGAATTAAATGTACGGCTCTGCCCATGGAGCATGTTTCAGCAGAGAGGCATGTAGGTGTTCTGGTGAAGCCTTGGAGGACTGCACTGTGCCAGCCAAGTCTCTGCCATCCTGGCAGGCTGGGATGTAGTGAACTGCATTGTCAAGACAGCGTTTGGGATAGATCTGACCTAAATAGGGACATCTGATTTTAGTCAGAGAAATTTCAACCTCTCTGCTATTCTATTGTTAAGGAAACCAATACAGCTTAAATCCATAGAAAAAAAATGAACCAGTCCTTTCAAACTGTCTTTATCTGGAAAAGCATGGGTCCCATATCCATTTGTATTCCAGGGAAGAGATCCTCAGACTGAGCTTTAATGTCAACACATTGAATTAAAGGGTTTTTCATTAGTTACAAGGAAGGTGAAAATCATCTGCTGCTGAAATGTGATTCGCAGCAGTAAGCTGCAGGGAGCTGATTGTGCCGTCTTACACAACAGGTTTCTGCTCTTCCCGAGCAGAAATGAGCGTAAACAGGCAGGTTCTGATGCCGGGATGGAGAGCTCAGAGCCAGGGCTTGCTTGAGCAGATGTAGCAGGTGGGAGGTCTTTCAGGTCTCCATCCTCACCAATCTGTTCCCTCCAAAAAATGGAGCTTAAGAGTGCTCCAATCTTTGGGGATTCAGAGCTTGGCCATGTCTTGAGACTAGGGACCAGAGGTTTTAACCTGATTTCGGAGTTGGGAAGCAGCTGGATAACATCCCAGGGGCAGGACCCAGGGGCTAGCTGGGTCTAGGATGCACCATCATGGCTCATCATGTTTCCCACACCATGCACATGGGGTTTCAAAAGGTTGAGAGGATGAGATGAACAACCAGAACAAGTTGGTGTTTTTTTGGGTTTTGTTTTTGGTTTTGTTTTTTTTTTGTGGATTTAGGCAGCCTGGGTCAGCCAGGATGGAGTCGAGGTTCAAGGACGAGCACGTAGCTGATGGTTTTCTTCCTAGGGCTCTTTGAGGAGCTGAAACTGGGAGGAAGCTCAGCGTGGGCTGAGGATACAGGGATGTGTGCGTGCATTCATTCAGCAAACAAAAACACGTATATACAGCTGCACACACTCTATTTACACAATTTTACTAGGAGGGTTTTATTTTTTATTACACTATAAAACAAGAATAAGTGATCAGAAACAAAAGAATTTAGTTATCAGCTGCCAAAAACAAGACAGAGAGAGAGGCATTGCAATAAATTGCACAGTCCATAAAAAATTCCGGTGTATTAACAAAAGCGCTGCAAAGCAGACAACAGGTAATGATAAAGCTGAATGTAATTACTAAAGAAAAATTTTCTTCTAAAACACTAGGATATTCTCAGTTGAGAAACATTGCTAATCTACAGTTTAGTTGGCTGGATGAAATAATATCTGAATTAAAGTGAGAAAAAGCAGAAGCAAGCCTGAATTTGGCAACACATTCTACCCAGGTCACGTTTAGGAATCGGGAGAACCAAGGCCTTTCTTTTCCATCAGATCGCCCCGCGTTTTTACCATCCCTTCTGAATACGAGGCTGACACCTCGTCCGGCCCAATTAAAGTGACACACTAAATCTCTACAAATAGGCTGCCTGCTGCAGCCCTTCTCCACAATCGCACCGTAACCAGTAATAAGTTCCTTCTTTTTATTTTCTGACACAGGCTATGAACCCACAACTATACGCCGGAGACACAAATTCTCAAAGCCTAAATGCAAAACTCTATAGGCTGCTCAGCTTGGAGCTTTGTTAACAAAACCTAGATGGAAACTCGCTCGGATTGTCTCTTTTATCAATTTTCCCAGCCGATACGGGATGTGGAGGCTGACATCGAAACAATGTGCTAGTTAGAGGATTCGGAGCACATTGACCAAGTCATTTTAGTTAATCAATTACCCATTCCATGGTCCTAATAGCTCTTTAGATCTCATTTGGCTTGGCGAAACTGCGAACTCAAGTGCTCAACTATACAATTTATTAATGAAAATTCGCTGTATAGTAATTTTGGAAATTATGGAATGGAAAATAAAGATGATTAACAGCGCAAAAATTCAACAAATGTATATAACATTTTAGAACTTCCTTGTGAATCAGTAAATCTAATCGATGAATAAATGTTATATCAGAATTAATATTAACATAGTGGTAACTTATTCTAATTATTGCATAACCTATTTTGGAGGAGTAATTTTTATATCAGCATGAGCTGTTGGTCTTTAATCTTTCATTAATTTCATTCATAGCCTTTTATTAATTTGCCAATCAAGCTTTACATTTGAATTAAAAGCTCTGGGACTTGGATGTGTCAAGTCAACCAACCAACTTCAAAATCAGGATTTAGGAAATTAGACAGTTACTTAATTACTGCACACACTAAGTTCATTCACAACTGCCTTCTCCTTATCATAACACTCATGGTTACACCCTTCTCCTCATCAGTTTTGCTCCTTCTGCAAAGCCTTCATTTTTTCTAAGAATAGGTGCACCAGAAAACTGAATAGAATATGGACTGCAAAATAAAAGGCTGGTTCACATAGCATATGTTCCTCAAGTCACACCGAATTTGTAGCACAGCTCTGATTGGTGCAGTTCTTAATTACCAAGGTATATTTTTGCCAATTTGTCTTTCAGATACACAGGACAGGCAGTTCCTCTCACAACGATGCTATGAGTGCTGCTAAATTGTCTTGCATTTGCTTTTTCATCCATCACCAGCCCTTGGGCACCTTCCCTGGCTCTGGCCACAGCCACCTAGCACACATGTGGTGGGACATGCACCCAGGTGGCCCCTGGCTGCCATCCACTGCTGCCTTTCTGCACCCAGGACCTCTTCTCTGCGCACCAACCCATACACAGCCGTATTTGTCACATTTATAAGTACCAGACAATGTAGAGGCTCTGTGTGGAACAAGGAAGAGGAAGACAGAGTTATCACACCAGGCAGGGTTGCATATAGGCATAGCTGGGTCACTCCTATCTGCGTTCACAGGTTTCAAGCCCATGCATCTCTGCAATGTGCTACTTGTAATGCTACTATCTAGTGACCTTAGTGCCCAGCTCCTGCCTTGTGGATAGGAATATCATGAATATCAAACTTACTGCGGTGTTTACATTGAGTTAGAAAATTGATCCCATCCCACCCAGAGGCACTAGCTTGTTTTCCAAGGTACATATCCTTGTTATTAGTAATTTATAGGCAGTGTTTGATATTGCAGGTAGCGTGGGGCAGGAAACAGTGGCAGAAATTGCTGGCAGCATGGTAACAAGCATACATAACTGGGGGACCTTAGGATGCTGTTACCTGGTCAACTCACACCGTGTAGGACCAAAATGACACCTTTCCTCTTGTGCACAGCCTTAGCTTTCTAGCATTGACTATGGTGATCCTGCAGAGTCAAATCGAACTGCTCCTCAAGCTGCAGACCAACACCACCAAAACCACATTTTGCAGAATCACAGAATCGTTAAGGTTGAAAAAGACCTCTGAGATCATCAAGTCCAACCATCATTTTCTGCTGAAGGCCAGCTGTGAAATGGCACCCTTAGATCCAGGCAATCAGCCGTCTCAAAGGCCTTTCTCACCTATAGGTGAGGAGCAAGTGGCTCCTTTGAAACGGAAGATGTCTCAAGAGGGAGTGGAAGCCACTGACAGCAGAGTTGGAGGCACAGGAGTCTGAATCTTGTGGAGTGAGCAAACCTTGTTGAGACTCTGCCCATCCTAGCAGGGCTGCAGGTTGCCATGTAGGTCAGGTACAACCCCATGCCATCCTGCAAGGGAAGCAGTCAACCAAAACCAAAGCCACTTGGCATATTCCCACATGCTGCAATGATTCCTGAAGAGGCAGAGAGCCAAGAAAAGGGTCAGGGATTTGGGATGGAGAGGAGTAGGCACTGAGATGGAGCTGAAAGGGAGTGAGCAGCCTCAAGTTCAGCATTGCACTCCAAGCAGCCCATGTACTTTCCCCATCCAGGGTCTGCTGGGACCCGAGTTCAGCCAGGCTTTGCTCGCCTTCTAAACCCCGTCTCTCCCTCATCTCCCAAGGTGGGAGCTGTAAGGAGAAGCAGCAGTGGAAGTTATTCCTCCTGAGTCACTCCTGCTAAGTAACACTGACATTTTAGCATCCCTGCGTGCCTGTGATGAGCTTCTGACCTGAGTCAAGATAAATTGAAGCTTCAAAATTCCCCTTCTTTTGCAAAACAGAGCTGGAGGGGTGAGAGGAGCTGATGGCTTCCAGCCTCGTGCACTGGAGACGCAGGCATGACCAGTTTGCAGGTGCCTCTGCTCTGCATATGTGGAGACAGTGCCACGGCCCCCTACCGCTTTCATCTTTGGGGTGTGAGCGTTGCAGTTCTGGCAGTAGCCTGAGGGCAAATTGTTCTGGAAAGTTTGAGCAAAGCAGGTTCATCTGCTTCAAAGTAGGAAGTGGATGACAAAAATACATAATTGCCTTCTTAAGAAAATAAAAAGCAACTCTTTTTTGGCAGATTGGCAAGTATACACTTCCTACGCACTTTCCCTTCTACCCAAAACATGATTCCAGCCTTATTTTTATTTCAGGAACTGTGAATTATGAAAGGGCTCTCCCCTCCCTCTTTCTCTGCCTTTTTCTATCTCCCTCTGCCTCCTTCTCTCTTTCCCCATTCCTAACCAGTATTATGTTAGTTTATAACCTTCACATGCAGACCTTGCTCTAATTTACTTTGTACACACGTTGCAGGGCCCGCAGGACAAGGATTGCTTTGCTGCTGCTGTGGCTTTATGAATAAATCCTTTTTACAAAACAAAATCCCCCTGCAGTGCCACGGCTGGGTGATATGTTCTACTAAATCCCAGAGTCCCTTGTCCTGCTCTTTTCCAGCTGTGGGGTGCTGCTGTGTTCCTGAAGCCAAGAGCAAGCTGCCACATCTCCTTGGTTGCCCCCTAGACCCTAAGATCATCGAATCACAGAGTCATTAAGGTTGGAAAATAGCTCTAAGATCACCAAATCCAACCACCAACCCAACACCACCATGTCCACTAAATCCTGCCCTGAAGTGCCACATCTACATTATTTTTGAATCCCTCCAGGGATGGTGACTCCACCACTGCCCTGGGCACCTATGAGTGACTGAAAGTGTTAATGTACCAAACACTGGGGCAGAGCAGGTTCTCCATAACAAAAATACGGATGTAAATTCTGGTAAGAAGGAGAAAGTGCTATGTGGTGCACTGAGGAATCGGACTGATTCCTCAGAGGGTGAGTTGGGACAACCAGTTAAAATTAAGGAGTCTGGTAGCTGACCCTTAATTAAAACTGTGGTGATGCGTAGTGAGGATGAAGGTAAAGGTATCCTGTGGACTGCTTCTAAGGTAACTTGCAAACAGGAGGAGGCACTGAAGGCAAAGATAGTGGGTGCAGCCAATCTCCCTGATGTTACAAATCCCCGTACATGAGTAACTGAAGCTGAGGTTGCTAAAGTTTCTTCAGAGGCAGAACGAAAGAACTGAAACCTTATGTGCTCGTCATGAAAAACTGAAAGTTGAAAATACGTTTTTGAGAGTGGAATTAGATCCTGGAAGGGAGATGAGCAGAACGTTACAAGAAAAACTGAACTTGTTATCATCAGATGCCTGACTCCCACTCCTACCCGTCAGGAATCCCGCTGTGTGTGCCGATCCTGATCTCTGGGATGGTCCGGTGGATCCCAGCCTCTCAGACCCCTCATGCAGGGATGCCCGATGCTTTAAAAACGCATCAGTGCGGGGAGCACCCCGAGAGCGGCACCAAGCTTGGGCGCTGCGGGGAGGAGGGACCGGGAGTACAAAAGCATTCCCCTCCCACAACGTGAAGCGGGATCTTAACCCTTCCGGATATTTGCGAAGGGCAAAAAGTGGGAGCTGAGGTTTGGGGCTCAGACCGCCCAACCCGCTCAGTAACCACCAAACCCACACCGGGGATACTGTCCCGTCCTCCTGACCTCTTCCTATTTTATTTTGTTTCTTTTATATCTAAGAGAAGGAGAAGAAAATTATGTAGGAACTGTGTTAACCTCAACTGAGTTGATAATTGTGGGTGCTGTCACCCAGGACGAAGATTATGCAGCCACGGGGTGGTGTGAGAGACTGAAAGAGTTAATATCCCAAACACTGGAGCAGGGCAGGTTCTCCATAACAAAAGACCAGTTCAGTTAAGTGTTAAATGCAGAGAAGCAGGGAGGTTGGGCAGTTTATGCTGCCAGTGTAGACAGCTCACAGAGTGCTTTTGGGGAAGGGGCTCAGGAGTCACATAAGTCCTGGAGGGACTGGGCTGCATAAAAGGCACTGACTCAGGGCCATCATCAAAAAAGCCACATGTTTGTCATTGTCATTTAGAGATGGTGGCATCTTTTCATATCTCTTTCCTTTCCTGTCTCCCTTTTTTCTTCTTTTCCTTTTCCTTGTAAAGGTTACCAATAAGAACCCACATTACTGACATGTTGCATTCTCCAAGCTCAAGTTGTTTAGCTTTTCCAATTCAAGCACTTTATAAAGAAAATGTTTAATTGCTTGTTTGGTGTTGTTTCACCTAAATTTAGCCCAAGGGGATTTGCAAGACCTTAGTGCTCTCCTCTAGCCTCTGAGGCTGAATGGGACAACATCCTGTTAAAGATGCCCCTTTGCCCTGCTCTCTGCATACCCTGGGGTGGCTGCTGCTGCCGGTATCCATACTGGGGAGCTCTGAGACCCCACGGTGGGTCAGGCTGCTCACCCTTGCATGGGTGATCACAAACCCTCTTCTTCCCAAGAGGGCAGATGCTAGCTGTGATGCTGTCTTTGCTGTCAGTTACCATGTGGCCTTTGTGGACATCCAGAGTTTCTCTAGTTAAGCCTGCTTGGAGGAAGATGTAATCCTTGGCTGGATTCGGGTACCCTGGTTCAGAGTTGCAGACAGAGCTTGGGAAATGCTGAGAACTTCCTGCAGCTCTCCTTTGGGATTGTGGTGCTGCGCAGGAGGCATTGCCTGAACACCAAGCATGGGGATGAGTAATGACCTGGGCAAGATGGGTGAAAAGGCACGGGAGCATCAGCATCCCCACCTCCAGGCATGCTGGGGAATGCTTCAGTCCTGCATGTCCCTGTGGACTTTTTGCAGTGTGAAGACTAATGCATCTTTCCTGCTATGCCCAAGAAGAGCTCAAACTGCACCAAACCAAATCCTTACAGGATGAGTTATGTAAGCAGGATAATAGCTATCCAAATGGCTCTTCCTTGCAGGAGACAGACAGGCAGGTGACTGATTTTTAATTTCCCTCCCTTACCTCTGTCCCATCGCTAATCTGTGGTGAAGGCTCTCCTACTTGGCTCTCGTCCCCTTCGGCCACCCTCAGGCGCTGAGATGCTGGGAGTCTTGCTCCAAAATCCAACCGACAGCATCTGCTGAGCCTGTCAGCCCATTCAGGTACCACGCTGGCTCTCATCCCGCCTCGCTGGACACCCATCAGGAGCCCCGCGGGTGCTTGCTGGTCAGTGGCTGTCATCTGAGGGCATGGTCCTGGGCTGCAGGGGCCGCAGGGCTTGGGGCAGGGACTCCAGCTGTACCAGAAAGTGGTGACAGCTGCTGTTGGTCCCAGATGACAGGAGAGGTTATGGCACTTGTAATAGGGGACCTGCAGACAGTGAGAGGGGAGGCAGCTCTGAAGGAGGCTGTAGAGCAGCAGGAGTGTGACCAGCCCTATCACCCCCAGGGCCTTCTCTTCCTGCCTGAGCAAGGCAGCAATTTCCAAGCACATGGCTCCCAGCACCGTGCTGAGCTCCTGCCTGCGTCCCTTGCTCTGGAGATGTTTCCAGCTCTGCGACAACCAGCACTGTGCTCTGACTGTCACAGTGTCTGTCTCTGTAACATCTTGTCCCTGGCTCCAGCCCCTGAACACATCTGTGGTTCTGGCAGAAAGAAAGTCACTGGAAACCAGGCATGGTCCTTGTGACTCCCCAGGTTGTGAGAGGGTCTCAGGCCTGGGCTTAGGACAGAGGAAGGCATGGTGCTTGCAACCAGTATGGAGAATTTGGAGACTGGGGACCACTGGAGCCCCAAATGGGATGAAGCCACCCTCTTGGAGCAGTCCCCCATGAGTGGTCAGAGTCTTCCCAGGCTTCCTGACCCTACACCAGAGCTATATGTGCATTTAACATCAGCAAGGATCCACGGAGCAGGGATGGGATTGTGGGTGGCTGTGCTCCCTGCTTAGTCTCCTCCAGCAGCAGGTCCCTGCTAGTTGCTCTCCTGCTGGTGGGATGAGGCAGAAACACCTTCCCATGCAGGACTGGGCTGCTGCTTGGAGAATAAACCCCCTTCCTAAAAGCTGAGCCCAGGCACAAGCGCCCAACCCACCCCCCCAAGCTCTCAGCACGGAGCAGGCTTCCCAGCCCCACAACCCATCCATCTCCTGGCACGCTGATCTCCGCAGTGCCTCTGGCAGAGCGGTAAGCTCCTGAATATTTTATGTGGTTATTAGTCGACAACATAATCTATCTGAGGGGAAGTCAGAACTGCTGACCGAGGCGTACGGCACAGCGGCAGGGGAACACTGACTCCCGCAGCACCCTGCCCCATCCTCGCGGTGTCACCCGCTGCCGTGGGCTGGGGGCTTGTCCCCACACGTGCTGCACGCCCACGGGCAAGCGTGGGTACACGCTGCACTTCCAGGCAGCCAGATTGAATGGCTCCTTGTTTGAAGGGCTCGTGTAGGCATCCCTTCCCCCTCTTTAATTTGTCACATATGGTGCAAGCATGGTATGTCCATGTGTCTTGGCGCTGGGGCATATGCTCTGTACATGGCAGTGCCATGATTAGTAACACGTTAGCCATAAATATGCCAGTGATACGTGCAAGTACAATGCCTACACCAGTACATACAAGCATGAATGTGAGCGTGCAGCAATTATGCACCCAGGCCTCTGAGGTATGCGCCTCAATTATGCAACCCATCCAAGTTCAGCAAGCCTGCAACCACCTGCACCCTGCCCGTGAGGATTGCTGGCCTGTATTATGCAGGGTGTAAAATTCAATACTCATTGCACCTGAAGAAAAGTCTTCAGGAACACATACGGGCAGTGCTGTGCAGAACCTCACGGTGCCAGCAGCCTGGGAAAGTCAAGTCTTCTCTTGAGCCATCTCTTTGGTGTGTCTGCCATCCAAGGGAGGTGATTTCCACCAAACAGGTAGCAGCTGGGGAAGATCTAAGACCATGATAAAAGACTGCCCAGGAATATAACATGGGGGAGGCTGAGAGGAAATTACCTAAGGAACTCTGCCCTTTTCAAATCTTAGTCCCCAGGGAGTAACTTGAAAAGGACTCATCTTATGGTATAAGCCAGGCTGCTGCTGAACTTCTTGTTCCCAACTTCTCCCGTGTGCTGGCACTGCAGTTTATGGAGGGAGTTGGGTCATGGGTTTTTTTGCCCTTTTTTTTTTTATTTCCCAGACAGATCGCCTTCCCAGCCTGGTTTCTTGCACAGCCACAGATTTGCCTGCTGCAGTCAGAAAGCCCTGCTGGGGATGGCAGATGGGTGGCAGCAGCAGCCGGTAGCTCATCTGCAACCAGAAGCCAGGTTGAGGTGGGCAAGGTGGGATGGGTTACCTGGGGGGCTGCAAGTGCTTGCAGAGGCAGACCTGTGGTGCTGCTGCTGCGGAGCCACTCAGCGCTGCCGAGGAAGCCTGTGCCGAGCGGGTTCATCTTTATGTAAATCACATTCACTTCAGCTGGCTTCCAGGATAATCAGTATTAAAGGGAAACTATTTTCTAGTTCATTAGAGGAAAGCTGCGTCCCTGCGGCTGCTGCTGTCGGCACCTCCTTCTCCTTCCAGGAGAAATGATCTCCGTGAGCACCAAACACGGAGACGTTCACACTCCAAATGTCAAGTGGGGGAAGGGGGAGAGGAAAGGTCTGTGGCTCCAAGGGCAGCCCTTCCTCCACCCTCTAAGAGGGTTGGAGTGAACCGTGGTCCTTCCCCTTAGACTTCTCCCCACCGGCACACACCCCCATACGGGCTCTGCCAGATCCCCCAGTCGCACCTGCCATGGCCCTGGGGTCCTTTCCTCCATCCCCTGCTATGGGACCCTCCTCATCCTTATGACACCTCATTCTTGTCTTCTCTTTGAACTTCCTGCTGCTTGGTATCTTCCCCAAGAGCCTGGGTCTCCCTGTGCACAAACACATTCATGGCTGTGGGAATGCTGCTGTCAGAGCCTCTTCCCCTCAGCAGGATGCTCTGCAGTCATCCCAGTGCTGGGACTGTTCTCCTTCCCATCTCCCAGACAAAAAGCAGGTTCTTCTTGTATGGATTATGCCTTCCCTGATACCCCCTGGTGTGATGACCTCTCCAGGAGTTTCTTCACCCCATTTGTGCCTTGGTTTTTCCTTCATCACAACATCCCTGTGCTCCCCATAATTTCTGTCTTTCTCACTCCCTCCCTATTCCTTCTCTGTGGTTTAGTCCTGTCTCCATTTTATCTGGATAAAGACACTGCTTTCCATCCCACCAGCCCACTCATGTGCTCATGGCTGAAGGTACCAGCACAGACTCAGCACGCAGTGGTGTTTTGAGGGTTGTAGAAGATGTCCCCTTGCTGACAAACCTTGGCACAGCCCCCAGCACTTTGGAAAATGGCTGGACTTTGCCCACTCATCCTCCTGCCTGCAGGTGCTGGGAAGTGGCTGTGGTGTGCTGGCCTTGGAGCTGCAACACACACCTCTGTGTGTCTACCTGCATGCACACATGCTCCCATAGCATCTACTGACGTGATCCCTGCCACCCCCACAGCTCTGTGCCAGGCCTCCTCCAGTGGGTCCTTCTCCTCAGCTTGTGCTTCCTTCCCTTGCCAGCCCCTCATCCTTTGAGAAGCTGGACCTGGGTGACACAGACACCATACTGGTATGCATCAGTGGCCAAGCTCATCAGCAGCAGGCAAGGCAGTGACAGGAGGACACTAATGCAGAATTATTAGTGGCCTTTATGAAGATGGCTTCAAAGCACATCCATTAGGAGCAGCTGCCCTGACAGCAGCTTCTCCCTGATGCAAGGGAAGGACAAGGACAGACTGAAGGCACTGAGGGATTTGATGTCCCTCTGGTGGGATCCTGGTGAGAAGAGGAACAAAGGAGCATGGAGTAAAGCAGCTGGATGTGAGCAGTGTCCATCTAAAGGTGAACTGTAATGGGTGTCCTTGTATGAAAGAAGAGAATTTTGTGGAAAGAAGTGGAAAAAAAAAAAAGCCCCACCCTTGGTAGCTCCGTCCTGGAAGCTCCACACATGTAAGTGCACTAGCCAGTCCCTCACACCAGAGCCAGAGCGAACTCTCCAGTCTTGCGGAGGGATGCCAAGTCTTGGCCTTTCAGAGCTGCTCTCTTCTCTGGCTCTTAGCCATGGCTGGTGGATTGCTCAGAGGAGAGGCCAAGACTGACAGATGATCCCCTAATCAGCTGTATAAGCAGAGCCCAAAGTCCCCATTCCCACCTCCGCCAGCTAATTGCTTTTGTTACCAGCCCAACGGGGCAGAACCGTTTTTCTGTGCTCCAGTGCCCTTTTTAAACATTCACATCGCGTTTCCCAGATAGGCTGTGCAGATGTTGATGAGCTCTGATGAGCTCTTACCCATCCTCCCAGGCACCAGGCTTGGTCCCTCTGCAGGCTGCAGAACGCAGCTTGGAGAGCGCTCCTGCGCAAGGCAGCGAGTCGGTTTGAGTTTGTACCCGTTGTTCATCCTCTCACTGAGAAAACCCTACTGTCAATCAAGAATAAGCTCTTTTTAGGCTGCTTCTCTCCTCAGATGAAGCCCAAAGGTGTTTTGGTACCTGTGATCTCAGGCAGGGGCGAGGTGTGTGTGTAAAGATGGTCCAAACCGGCTGCAGTTTGAGCCCACAGATGAGGCTGGTGTAACACTGCTGGTGCTGGCAACGTGGCTGTCACCTGCAGACTGGTTGTCTAGATAGTGAATGGGGAGACAGAATCACCTCTAGGCTGGGATTCTGCTGGATGTTACTACAGCGAGAGACAAAAGTGCTCTGTCCCATAGAGCGTGCTCAACTGTGCCTGGCTTGTGGACCATCCACGTTCCTCACTGAAGGAGGACTGAGGTCTGCTCCAGGGAAGCACTTGCAACATTGCATCTCCTCTGCTCCCCACCTTCATCCCTCATCATCATCAGTCAATGACTGCTTTGAGTGACATGCGGCATGGTCCAGATAAAAGAAAGCCATTTTGCAGCCTGCTGTGGCACAGTCTCCTTTCTGTGTGATGGAGCTGAAAGGTGCAGAGGTATAGAGTGAGTCTGGTGGCAACCTGGGCTGGAGGAGAAGTTCTGGTTTTGCAAATAAGTCCAGTGTAAATTCAAAATTGCCTCTGTATGGAGCCCCAGATGGGTCCAGAAATAAACAGGAATTTGGAAGATGGGAAGAAGGAGCAGTCTGAAGCCTCTTCAGGAGTCTGAGCTGAAATTCCCTTGAAACGTAATAAACAGATGGAGATCGAAAACAGGGGTTAGCCAAAAGAAGCTAGAAAGTAGCCTCCATGCTGGCAGAAGTGGGGCTCGAAGTACTCTATGGTTTAACACTCTAGCTAACTCAGGAAGAGGAGAATGATTTTGAAGTCCTATTGAAGAAATCTGAGGAGTGCTACACTCGACATGAAAACGATGCATATGAGAGAGAGCTTCTTAACTGAAGCATATGAAACCAGGTGAAATCAGAGAGGAATCTGCGGCTCATCAAGGTCTGAAGAGCCAATTTTGCAATTATGAATGTGTGCTGAAGCTTCATAAAGAGATTGAAATCTGATTGTGATCGGGAACAAAAATTTTAGACAGGAAGACCCTAAGAAAACTACTCAGTCTGGTCTGAAGGCTGCAGAGGACTGGCATGGCTTTGGCACAGCGGGCATGGCAGAGCATCCAAAATGGCATAAAAAGAGCAGTGAGACAAGAAATACATGGAGAAACACCATGCAGCGATGCACAAACTAGGGCCATGCTGGGAATAGGGAGAAGTACAGGACCTCAGCATGTACGTTTGCTTGACAAATGCTGGCTTGCACCAGCAGACAACACCTCGTCCTGTCAGCCCAGAGAGAAGAGGTGACAGAAGGACGTGAGTTCACAGTAATTTGTAGGAGCGAAGAGCAGCACTGCTGCGGGTGATGAGACCATCCATCTGAAAGCACGGAGGATAATAAATATGTGTAAGTTGGATCCTGACACTCAAACAAGGGTAGTGCCAAGGTTAAGGTTATCTGTAAGCAATAGGCAGCTCTCCAACCCACCCAAACCTCTGCCTAGTGGCAAGCAACAGCACACTTCTACTTTTTCCACCCATGTTTGTCCTTCTGGATCAGCCAAACCTATGCCCTCTGCTATGAGAGAGGCTGCTCAGACCGCTCTGCTCTGCCCTTGAGTGATGGCTGCCCAGCAATCTCAAGTACAGCTTAATTTGATAATAACCCTGAGCCAGTTTAAATATTTCAATCATGCCACCTCTTAATCATCTTCTCTCAGAACAAAATAATCCCACTTTGGTTAATCTCTTCTCCTGTGGAAATCCTGTCACTCCTTTATTGTCTAAATGACTTTACACCACACTCTCTCCAGCACAAAAATATCTCCCTTCACATAAATCGACAAAAACCAGGACATTGCTCCTAGTGTGGTCAAAGTAGCTTCATGGTACTGTGCTTGTAACCCCCATGAGTATCTTGTGAAGGGTCGACATCTCTACTGCGTCCACAAAAGCATGTGGATCCAGGGCAATTTTGTTGTGTCTGTCTGTCTGCATGCATGCCTTCATTGGTGCTCATCCCTGGACTGGTGCGAGACCAGAAATTCGTGAGAGCTGACATAAGGGGCATTTGGTCAAAATCTGGAAAAGGTTTTTGCCTGTAGAAGGGATAGAGGTGAAACCACTCACAGGAAATCTGCTACTGGTGAGCCTGTACCACCTTTGCAGAACTAAAATATTCCCCCCAAATCTTGGGGTTTTTTAGGAAATTTTAAAAGGTAGTAAAGAACAGTGTTAGCTGGTTTACTCCCACACAAGCAATAAACAGAGAAATGAGTTTTTCTCCCCAGCTCCTAGTTGTTTGTTACATTTTGTGTCACAATTCCTTCTGCCTAAAATGAAACAAATACAATGTGTCCATATTTAATGCAATTTTGCAGAGGCGCTTAAGAAAAAGATGCTGATATTTAGGTGTGAAACATTGTCTCCAGCAGCATGGGGTTGTGATTGAGAAGCACTCAGGCCCCAGGACCCGCAGCGCAGCTGATGCCTCCCATCACAACACCCCGTGCAGGGTGGACAATTCTTTTCCCCAGCCATCATCTTGTAGCTATCATTATCAGACAGGTTTTTGTTCCGCCAGTGCAATGAGGCCAAGCTTGAGCTCAAATAATGAATAGGTACCTTTTAGTTGAGTTCATTGATTTAGGAAAGACAGCATTTCATAGCCCTGATTGATCTCTTGAATAACCATGGGCACTGCAAGCTGGGCAGAGATGCTTTGATTACGGGTCTGCTTTGAGATTTATTTTCCTGACACACTGAAGTGTGACTGAATTGTGTATGCTGGTTCAGATCACATCGTCGGCACCTCAGCTGGCTCCGTATAGACCCTCAAGAGTCACGAAGTGAAACCATCCATTTACTGCATTAAATACGTGACCTCGGCGAGGTGGATGTACAGATGGGTTTTTCTGGTAGGGTAAGAGATGGGTCTCTTTGGGTACCATCACCATGAGCAGTGTATTCCCACTCTGCTGGCCAATGGATTCTCCAGCAAATGAGTAGAGTTCAATTAAAATATCACAGGAGCGACAGCCTAATCATGGTGATGATAGGGCTGCCAGACCTGGGCAACTCAAAGGCTGGAGGACTCCAGAGTGATGTGGGGTGATGTGGGGTGATGCGGGGTGAGGTGGGCACGGGGCAGTGGCTGTCTGGTAGGCTGACAGGAGGCAGGAGGAGGATTTCTCCTCTCTGCAGGGGAATGGTGGCTCCTGGCTGTTGTTCTCCTGGGCCACCAGTGCTGCTGGCCGCATTGGCCCAGTGTGCTTCCCTTAACACTGAGCTATGCCCAGCAACAGGATTGATGTGAGGGCACAATGTCCTCCATCAGTGTTTTCATCTATTTATTTCCCTGCTTTAAAATAAATATTTGATAACTTTTCTGGGATTAAGCCCTCTGATCAGGACCCTGATGATTTATTTATAGATGCACTCATTCTGCTGCGGCACTCTGCCGCAGGAGATGGAGACGTCCTGATGGCCGAGGCACCAGCACAATCACAGATCTCTCATCTGGGGGCACTGGCATGATGGCCAGCAGTCCCCATGCCATCCCTGCACTACTGAGTCACCTTTGCTTTTATGCCTGCAGCTCTGTAGGAGACAAGAAAAGCAGCTGGGCAAGGGGTGAAGGGGCAATTGCTGCTCCAATGCCCAAAGAGAAGTGTTTTGCTTGAGGCCTAGGTCTCCAAACCTCTATTTTCAATAGTGACGAGTCAAAGGAAATCCATAGAGAGAAATTGTTTAAAAAAAAGAAGCCAAAGGTAGAAAGAGGAGAATGATTATAATTTGCTAAGGAGATAGGACATGTTGAAGACGGTCACTTCTTTAAGTAAAAAGCAGGGTGACCTACACTTTTGCCTCCTGAAATCTGGATGACCGACAGACAGGGGCTTTGAAAAGCTGCCTTGTCAAGCTGGCTGAGATTCATCGCTGGATACCTGACTGCGGGATGCCTTGAAAGGATGAGTCCTTGTTCGGAGTTGATTTAGGTCACTGTGCTGTGCTGTGGAAATGAACACAGCTGTGGCCCTCTCTTCTGAGTCAAAGGAGACTCATCCGTATGCATGGGCCACTCGAGGACTCCCAGGCAAGATTATAAAGGCAGGTACTGGAGCCCTGACAAATGTTAAGGTTGTCGGGATCAGACATGGAGAGAAGTTCTCTGATTGCAGCCAGGGCAAAGCCACGCAAAAGGCTGTGCTAGCGACAGAGATTAGGAAGGGCAAACAAATTTTCATGAAGTGCAGAATTACCTATTGGAAAGAGCCATTTCGAGAAATGTCAGGCTCCCATACATGTAAGGATTGTAAATTAGGACTGTGCTGCATCTGAAAAAAGCCCTGTGCCAGCTGACCCGTGAGACACGGGCTGGATGCAAAGTGCTCTGGTTAAGCTGCCTGGCCCATGTCCCGCAGGCAGGCGGAAGGAGGACAGTGATCCCTGTGCCCTCCACATCCCTGAACTGATGGAAAACTGCAGCATGGTGCTTGTTAATGCCTCTTTGCTCAGTGGTGGTTATGCATGGACACACCAACCAAGTCTTTCCACAGGACTCTCTACATCCCAGGGTCCCAGCCAGAGCTGCTGCCAGGTGAGCCAGGGCAGAGCTGAGCCCAGCTGCTCTCACCCATGTTTGGCAGCGGGATCCACAGGTCTGGTCATTTTTGGGGGGAGCAGCCTCATGCCATGGGATCTGATTGGATTTGTCCGGGCTGGTTCAGCCCTGGCATCCCATCAGGATGGATCCTGCCAGCTTCTCGGTGCTGGCACTGAAGCAGCAGCCAGTGTGGGTTCTTTCACCTCTTGCCTCACACCCTTCCCTCCCAACTGATGCCAGAGCACTCACTGGGGGCCCGTGTTCATTTATTCCTCTCATTTGCCATTCAGCCTCTGTGCGAGAGCAAGGGGAAGCTTTACCAATGCTCTGAGCCGAATAATGAGCTCTCGACATTTTGCTTGGTGCTGGCAGGTAGGCAGCAGGGCCTTGGAGGGTGCTTGCAAAGAGCAATACCCTGGGTGCAGCAAGGCTTTGTAGCAGCTCTGCTGGGCTTTCATGTTCAAACTGAGTGATTTTCACTGTTTCACATCAGCAGACAGGAGAGCAGCTTTGCAAGGCCTGGGAATGGGCCAGAGAGCCCTTCTTCTTCTTCTCCTCCTCCTTCTCCTCCTCTTTCTCCTCCTCTTCCTCCTGTGCTCCTTCTTTGGCCTGGGCTATGCTTCTCCCCAGCCCAGGGTCCAAGGCATCATTTTTATCTGCTGGTTTTGAGGAGTGCAAGGGATGCTGGGTGCAACAGCCTCCAGCTGGGTGCAACAGAGCACGAGTGTGCAGTGAAAGAGAGCATCAACATTGGTAGATATTTTTCCTGAGAAGGGGAAATGTGAGTGGCCATGCAGGAGCGTCTCTGTGAAGGTGGATGTTGCCCAGGCAAGCGGTGTCCATCCAGGAAGGCAGGAGCAGCCCTCTGGGACAGACAGACAGACAGAAAGACAGATGCTGGCTATCATCAGCTGAGTCCCAAACCACAACAAGCTGGAGAGAAAAGGTAGATCGAGGGCAGCTCTGATCACATGTCCTCAAGAGAACTAATTTATCCTGAATTTCCACCTTTTGTTCGATTTGTGAATACACCCTGATTTCTTTGGTGCACAAATGTGTTTGCCTGATACTTTGGATGAACACATTTCAGCCTCCCTGCCGTGCTCGCTGCCTGCCCCCTCCCAGCACACGCTATTTGCTATTCATGCCCTCTCATCGGGCGCCTTTCACAGTGATTTCGAGAGGGGAAGGATGACTAATGCATGCCAAGCAGTAGGTAACACATTTGGAGCCCAGTTTCTGACCTATAATCCTTGACGATGAAGCAGATGAAATACTCGGGATGGCAAACCTCATCACGCAAACGTGGCGTTTCTCTGGCTCCCGCAATTGTCTGTCGAAAAACCAAGGTGGTCTCACAAACAGCAGCTGAGAAAACTGGGCTGCAGGTCCACTCTGGGGCTTTTTTTTTGTTTGGGAAGGAATTTTTAGAGGCAGAAAGTCTAACAATGAGTTAATGGCATGGCTGTAATGAAAAATACTGCTGTATGCTAGAGTATGTACAAGGGACACATCTGACTCTTTAGAGCTAATGATAAAAAAAATATACGAGTGAAATAGCCCTCGCGTCTGTGCCAGATTGCCTTTGTGTTGCACATCGCGGCTGCAGAAAGTGGCTACATAACGGCGTAATTGCCCTGTTGTAACTTTTAGCCTCTTATTACTTTAGTTGTGTGATCACATGGGGCTTTGTCACGGCGATGTCTGAAAGGAGACATAGGGAGGCTCTTTCAGCAGCTCTGGGCAGCAGCAAATTCCTATTGTCCTCAATTGGACACATACCCATGAGGAACAGATTTCATTCTGCCCAAATGTACACCACTTACTTTTTGAATACAGAACAGGCTTCTGACCTCGTACAATAGAAGTGGCTTATGATTAATGTTAGTTAATGGCACATCCAGTAACAAATCTAGCATTATGTATGGGTTATTTCATGTGTCTCGTGCCCTCACCAGAGAATAATACAAATTCTTCAAAGTTCCTTTAATATCAACTCTCTAAAATTGTGCTTGAATTTAAGTTAGAAATAAAATAAGGAATGGTCATTTTCTTTGGCTGGTCTTCATTAGTGAGCATCTTTTCTTCGGCTGCAACCGAGGAATCAGTTTTTATTGGGCCACATCCATAAAGAGCTGCACTTTCAGAAAATGACTGGTGTTGGTGTTCTTAAGGAGGCTGAAGCTGCCGACTGGTGTAAGCAAAGCTGTCTGGTCAAACCGGTCTGCTCAGCAGGTACCGTGAAAGTGGTGGAGCCAAGAGAGCTCCCAAGTTTCCATGTGCATGAAAGAGGCGGAGCCAAGAGAGCTCCCAAGTTTCCATGTGCTGGGCATGGGCTTGGAGAGGGTCTTGAGCAGGGGAGGACAAAGAATTTGAAATGATGAAGTCCTGCATTCACTGCCCTGCTCCTGGGAATGTCTGTAAACCCAGCATGGGATGCTCTGGCCAGCCAGCTCTTGCTGCTTGGAGGGTTAAGTATCACCACCAGCCAACAACTCTCTAAAAAGCTAGCACATCCATTAAAACAATTGTATCCTGATCTGAAACCAGAGAATGAATAATCAATTCATTATATTTCAATTGAATTTTATAATTGATTATTGCGTGGTATGGCTGCAGTTTGTGAGTGTTGGGTAATGACAACATATGTCCTTAATATTTTTAATTTAAATTATTACTGCAACGCACTCGCAGGTCTGAGTGTACTTCAGTATGTTTCTATATCATATTTCTTTTTCCTCGGAGAAACAGTTCTTATAATCATCAGTGCTATCATCATTTTTGCAATTGGAAACTCTTTTAGACAGAGAAGATAATTTTCCAGAGGAGTGGGTGCCCCGCAGGAATAACCCAGGACAGTACATATCCACTTCTTCAGTGTACATAATGATAACTAGAATACATTCACAAAACATTTGGGAGACATTTCAATTTAGGCTAAAAAAACCTGTAAGAATTCTTTTGTTATGTATTATTGTTACCATTATTATTACAAATAGACAGAAAATTCAAAACATCTGGAATCTAAACTATCTCTGCTGCACCATCATAGCAATGAAGCTCCGCTAATGTAACGAAGCTCAACAGAAGCCCATATAGCAGATGAAGATTTTATTTTAAAATTAAATTGATTTTTCTCACATGCAATTCTCTTATGCCCACATATTCACAAGTTCCAGAATGCATGTATCCATGTAATCTATCCACAGTTCTTGCTCTGACACCAGAGACATCAGAGATGCTGACTGTGAAATCCCCTTCCTGCCTTCTGGTTTCTTCTTAGGATGGGTTATACTGATTTTTGGGTGAGTCTTTGGTACCTTTTGTGTGCCAGCAGTGACGTTCATCCCCTCTGCATCCTCTGTGAGTCACCGGACATCAGTGCTGCTTTATTCCTTGCCTTTTGCCTGCCTACCTGGGTATCTTACCGCTTCAGCCTTTGTCTTTATTTTTCTGATCCTACTTCTTCAATGTCTTCTGTCAGATCCTTGTTTTAATCTGGCTCCTGTCTAAGCCTGGCCTTTTTTCCCAGTGAAGGGCATGCAGATGTGCTGTGGTCTTGATGATCTGCTCATATGGGGGCCGTCACCTCTGCCATTCCTGA
>NW_010199698.1:23226-33040 GCF_000695765.1 Mesitornis unicolor
TTTCCCTCTGGTCCTTCCTCACCCCAGCACTCCCAAGTCAAACACTACATATGTCAGTCTCCATATTTCCTACTAAAATTTTTACATCTTGGTACATGCTTCTAGTGGGATGCTCATCGGTCCCATGGGATTTCCCAGGGCTTTATCACCAGCTGCCAGGACAGAGTGGGGAAGAGACACCAGGGACTGAGGAGTCTAGGGTCTTGGATAACCCCTGTCATACAAGTGACCCAGAACTTTTTGGGGTTTTTTTCTGCTGAATTTCAGGAAATGGCTGCCGTGCTAAATCTGTCATTCCTGCAGGCAGGCACAGCTGGTTGGCTGGCCGACCTGCTGTGTACACAGGTTATTATTGTTACAATAAAGAGATGTGGCATCTAAAGTCAGCTGTGAGGGCTTGGGGTAGACATGGCAATAATGGCTTCTGAATGCCAGAGAAGAGGCAGAGTGGTTATAAATTGAAGGAGATTACATTTAGGGAACAGGAAGGTTTGGAAGTGGGTCACTGGGATGTACAGACCGCGCATACTTTCTGGCATCCCTGTTGGGAATCCATCTAATGACGTATTCTTGTTCACTCTTTAGTTGTGCATCCTCACAGCCCGGCTCATCCTCGGGCGCTCCAGCCCAGATGGACCCACCACAGCTGCCTCTCTCTCCCAGTTCCCCAGGACACCTGGAGCTGGAGCACACACGTGTGTGGCGTGACAGGACCAAAGGCAGCCCTGCTAATTACCTTCTGCAGAGCTGCTGTCTCCTCTGCATTGAGTTGGACCAGAAATGGTGGCCTTGGAAAGGAGACGGAAGAAGTGATTTCATGCACTGGTTGTGTGTCCTAGATAGCAGCTTGCTGGGAGAGGAGCTGAGGAGAAAGAAAGCAGCTGGAAAAAGTCTTGAAAACCGCTTGTTTTCCTTCTTAATTTTTGTTAGTGTTTAGGGCTGCAGTACAAGGTTGCAGGAGTTTGTGCTGGGACCACAGACACGGCCATAGTGATGGCCTCTCATTTAACCAGGGCTGAGTCACAGCACTGGGATAGACCCATTATCAACTGCAGCTTTCCCAGTGACGGGTACCTCCTTCAGCAGTTGAGTGTGTTTTCGTGTTGCATTTCCACGTGTAAGTCATGAACTTACTGGCACTGAGGAGGAGAAGAACTGACACTCAGGACTGACTCAGTGCTGTAGGAGAGATTTTAAATACACAGTTTATATCTACATTCACGTGTAGAGCAGGGAAAAATCACTGTTTACATGAATTAAGTTACAGACTAGTTTGTTAGGTGGGATACAAGCAAGAACACCATCTATATGTAGAGATTTGGGAGTGTATCACCAAAACTAGTAGCACAGAAGAGGGCTTAAGAAGCCAGATAATCTGGACACCAGTGCAATTTATAATTAATGTGGATGCATGTGCTGGTTATATATTTTGAGGGTCTATTAGGTCAGCTGGAAAAGCAATATAAAGTTTAAGGACAGCATTACTGAATATTGTATCAAATTCTGGCATCCACACTTTTATCATGGATTAAAAAAAAATTAGAGAGAGCTCAGAGAAGAGCTACAAGAATGAGAAAAAGCCTGAAACACCTGCTGTGTGATGATAGGCTTAAGGACTTCAATCTATTTAGCTCATCAGAGAGCAAGTTGAGAGGTGACTTGATCACGGTCTCTAAGTACTTCCAGGGAGGAGATTTCTGATAGCAGAGGGTCTTTTAATCCAGCAGACAAAGACAAGACTCAGTGGCTGACAGGTGGAGCTGAAGTAAGAAAAATTCAAATTGGAATTAAGACACAAATGTTTCGCAGGAAAGGTAATTAACTTCTGAAACTGCTCACCTAGGGATGTGCCGAATCCATCTTTAAATGATAATTGAAGAGATTTGCTCCCATCTAAACACAAGCTATAGGCTCACCAGCATTCATCCATGTGGAAGTGGAGGAAAATACTGTGTCTACATGCTTTGCCCTGCTTGAGTTTGATTGAGTTTCCAGACTACATGCTTCTGTGAGCATTTTTTACCCCTTATTTTTCGTTGCAATGTTCTTTACTTCAATCCTTCGGCTCACCTTGGTTTTAGATAATGTTGGTTTTGGCATCGGGGTTGTTTGACCTCTACTCTGACTCGATCACTGAACTCATCAAGATATTGTCTCCTGCTGCCAAAGGTGCCTCTTCAAACTGGAATTGACTCAGATGCTCATCGTTAGAAGAAAACTCTTAAGAAGAAACTAATCTCAGAGCACCTCCAATTGCATTGACAAGAAAATCACAAAGAGCTATTGGTCCTGGTAGGTGTCAGGGCTCTGGCTGCACCAATAGACTTTAATAGCCTTGATCAGACTCAACTGGGCCCTCATCCACACCTTGTCTATGACTCAGGAGTCCTATTTAAAAGCAGCCTTGGACTTTCTTTCCTTCTCTGAGTGATGTTGTAGGTGTGTCTCTCTGTAGATCTTCTTGTGCTATCTCCTGGGTGAGCCTTGAACCTTTGCTGAATCTCAGTCCTGTCTGACTCCACCTCCTTCTGCACCTGTGGATGGACCCTGGACCCAGTTCATTGCTGAGTATGTCTGGGGCTGCTTCTCAATCTTTTTGCCAGTAACTGGCTCTACCTCTTGTGTTCAGACAGTGTGAGACTGTTGGTGAGGACACTGTCTGTGCTGGGGTTACCCTCATCTCCTGGATACCCTTCCCTTAGGGAGCAGCTTGCTGATCCTTAACAGTAGGAACCCCCATAGTAAGCAAGACTGAGGCAGGAAAGGTTGTTTTCCAAGAGCAGGCTGCATAGTCTTGCAGGTATATCCACACAGCAGTGCGATTGCTGTTGCAGTTGTAAATTAATCCCGTAAGATTGTCAGTGGTCACACGTGTCATGACATGACGTTGAACAGTGGGTGCAGGGCTTCCTACTAGACTGCAAAGCCCAGCTTAATGGCTGGTTATTGCTGAATAACACACCCAAGGAGACATCTTCAACCAGATCAGCTTGCTCAGAGCCCCGTCCAACCTGACCTTGAATGTTTGAAGGGATGGGGTCTCCACCACCTCATAATCTGTCCCTAGGGACCTTCCACTGACCCATGTCACCAACTGGAAATCTTGAAGGTGATACCAATGCTGTATTTGGGCTCTCAAAGCTGACTGCATCAGCAGCGTGCCAAGGGTTCAGAGCAGAGTTCCTCCACCCTCCCTTGGAAATGTTTGCATTTGGCTTTTTGGTCATGCATTATCCCTCATCTTCAGCTCTGCAAGCAGTGCTGCAAGTCACCATGGGGACCTGCTTGGTTATTGAAAACCAAACAGATGCTTATCCTCATACTTCAGGGAGGAAAGACAAGAAAACAGGAGCAAATCTGGTGTCCTGGCTTTTGTCCTATGTGTTTCTCTGAACTTGCTGGTGGGGCCAGACCCCAGGGATCATTGCTGAAGGCAGCATGTGGGACCACTCACATAGAAGCCAGTTCTGTTTGGAGATGGATATTGCTGGTGCATGACAGCTTTTCATACAGACACTTTTTCTTGTGTTTCAGTGGGGAAAAAAAAAGAATATTTTGAGTGAAACAAGGAAAAGTCTGTTTTGAGACAAATTCATTTTTTGTTGAATGAAATGAAAGCTCCCCAGCTGAATTGCTTGCCCACCCACCAGCCTCACAGGCTCTGCTCAGAGCAAATCCACAGCTTCCTCTGGTAGGAATGGGATTTCAGACAGCTCTTGCTCCCCAGGGCAAAAACAACAACAAATTTCCTCCAGAGCAAAGGCTGCCCAACCGTTTAAGCCAAGCAGAACTATTACAGTAGCATTGTCCAAGGGGATCACACCCTTACACAGAATAATCTACTGAACCTGCAGTAGAGGCTTGGTGCAACAGATGTAAACCTGACTGTATGCTGAAAAACTACTGGGTATGGAGAGAGCTGGGTTGGGAGGTGCGACCAGGAAATCTGTGAAAATTGCCTTTCAGGGTGGTTGCTGCTGCTTCTGGGTAAACAAAAGAGCCTTGGCCAGTTTGTACTTAGAGGAAGGGTGGATGCATTGGTCCAGGAGACTGCATGTAGCCCCTAACATCATTAAAGTCATATACGCACTGGTAAGGATCTGAGTGTTAAGAGCTAGTGAAAAGGAAAGAGAAAAAGAAGAAAAAACCCAAAACACTGGCAGATCCGACTCATTCTGACACTATAAATGAAAAGCCAAATGAAGTCTAGAAATTCATTCATCCACATCAGTCATTAAGCCTCAAAATGTTCATACTGGCCAATGAAAATCATTAGAGAAGTGACAGCTAGGATCTCTAGGGGAGAAATAGTCAGAGTAGTAGATACGGGGTATGCTTTAGCAAGAAAAATTTGATGAGCTAGCCTCTAAGTTAGTGATTTCTGTGACTTCATCTGTACATTAAAAATGCAAGTGAATGCCATTTGGTGTTAGTTCTGCTCCTAAGATATTAGATGGAGTCAATTCACAGTTCTTCAGTGGATAATACTTTTTGTTTCTAGCGAAGGGTGTTGAAACAGAATGGAAAATTAAAGCAATTTTTCTGACAGCAATGCATAAATGTTGACCATGAAACAGAAAAGAAAAAAAAAACCCAACAAAACAAAAAGCAAGTACATCTCTAACCGAAGTGGGTCTGTATTAGGCAGCAGTGATTTCATTACTGCTTTCATTTGAATAAAGGCAGAAGATGATGTGCCCTTTCTGTAATGGAAATGCTCTTCAAGTCCAAACTCTCCATGGTCATTATGATCTGAAGAGGATTGCTTAGGAAATAGCTCTATGGAGTCAGATGTGTGCCTGGGGCGCAGCAGTGCTCATTCCACGGCTGGACGGGTTTTACCTAAGTGCGTGGGTCTGGATGCAAATAGATCCTGCTTTCCCATCAATATCCATGTTATGGGTATGTTGTTCTGCTCTGGAGCTCCTAGACCTTTGCCTCCCTGTCCAACAGTTCAGTGGTGTGCTCTGAGCAGGGTGCTCTTTCAGTCTTACTTGCCAGACTTCCTGGAAGTGTTTTTAAGCACTTAAAAAGCTCAAGAGAAACCAGCAATCTGACTAGAGGGAAGGCTGCTCTTGGGGTAACAGGTAGCAGCATTGCTGTGGTCACCTCTCTTGTCCCAGCTCCCTGCACACCTGATGTTGTTGCTGCTGAAACTCTTCTTTGTCTCCAGTAGATCTCTGTCAGCTTTTCCTGCCCCTTTGTGCAGGTGTCAAGGGCTTCCCCACCCCTACTTCTGTCCTTCCTCCAGCTCTTGGGTTGAATAGGAGCTGGCGCAAAGGAGAACTGGGCCACTCTGGCCCACGGGACATTGAGGTCTCCTGTGCCATCCTGAGGTTTGCTGCTACTGTCCCAGCAGGACATCCTACACCAGTACCATCACACCCTGCTCTCTGGCTGCTTGGGATCTACTTTTTCCCCAAAGGACCTAGTGTTTGCCTGTATACATCTCTGCAAAGGGACAGGAGACTCCCGAGCTCTCTCATCTGACTCTGCACCCTTCTGCAGCAGCTCAGCCTAGCACTGAGCATGCCTTGCTCCATATCTTGGTGACCAGCCATTTCCCAGGGGTCTCCTGAGGCACCGGTGACGGGATCCTGACTTCCACCTGCCTCAGTTGTGCCACTGCCTTGAACTAAGCAGTGTGTGTGACAGGCAGCAAGAGGTAATGGGAGAAGTTAAGAGGGTCCTGGGTAAAGAGGTGCAATGTGACCAAGGTTAAGTGTGCCGTCTGTCATGGTGCCACTAGATGTCCTTATGAGAAAGGGCTTGGTGCTGTCCACTGCTAGGTAACCAGAGACAAAGCTGGGTCTGGAGCTGGGGCCACTTCTCTCACCTCCACCCAGCAGTGTGGCTCTTCCACAGCCAAATTCCTTGAAGCCAGCCTGGACCGGCCAAAGCATGGAAATCCTGTGGCAGCTGTCCTCACTGAGGCCAAGTCATCTTGGATTTGCACCACATCTTCGCTCAGCCTTCGCTGTAATGGCCTTGGTGGTCCCAGCCCCTCCTGTGATGCCAGCTCTGTCCCTCTGCTCTGCTGGCTGTGGCATTGGCCACGCTGTCAGTGCCTGGCAGGCCAGCATCGCGCTCCCCCTCCTGCCAGCTTCCTCGGTGCTGACAGTGTGCTGGGAGGAGGACTGAGAAGCAGAAGGTGAAACTCTGCAGCGAGGAGATTAGAGCTCTTGTGTTGTTTTTCTTTCTTTGTCTCTCTTTTTTTTTTTCTTTCCCTTCAAAGGAATGACTTTGTATTTTTGGAAATAATAGCTGCTCCGAAAATCCTGGTACAAACTCTTCCAGGCTCCAGCCTTGCTTATCACAGGGTGTGCTAGGGGCCCTGTTGGGAATGCAGAATTTTAACTCTTTGCTGCCTGCTTGCCTTTCACAGTTTCAGTAACTGACCCTAACGTACTCCAGTGGCTCCTAGGGAATGTTTGGAGTTGAGGACAAATCTCTGCTGGAAAGGTGAGTTTTCCTTAGGAAACTGGACTCAGCCTGGTGCAAAGATGCTGGAGACAAAAGCTGGTGGTGTTTGATACTGAATTTGAGCTGCGCTCAAGGTCTGACTGACACAGTCTGCAGCCTGGCAACCAGCAGGCACCTCTTTGATAAAGAAAGTTGCCCAAAATAGGAAGAATGGAAATAAATAATTTCTATGGCTTGGTTTATGGGTTAACCTTCTCATCTCTGTACAGATCTTAACAGACTTTTGATGTCTTTTGGTAGTCAGGAGTCCTGGGGGGGGTGGGAAGGGATGCTCAATTTAAACTAGTGGAGTGCTAATGATGTAAAGGAGGGGAGTGAGCAGTTCACTAATTACATTTGCAGATAAAGCCTAAGTGAGAGAACATGCAAACTCCGGTGTGAAGTGAAACACAAAGGAACCCAGAGAGACTCGAGCTGTGGGTAGGAAGCGACAAATGCAAACCAGCCCTGATGAATGCAGCTCCTGTATTGTGGGGAAAATAACCCCGAAGCCAAATTCAATGGGAGTGAAACACCTGGAGAGCAACAGCCTTGGGCAGAAAGCACTCAGCCTGCCAGGTAGGAGTTTGTTGATGCTGCTATTGTGTTTGCAGACCCAGAGGAATTGCATGGTAGGGGCAGGAAGAGGCCCCTGTTCCTTGCCTGAATCCCAAGAAGGATGCAGTCCAGATAACGTGAGCAGTGCTGGGTTCGGGAGACCCTGAGAAATGCAATGGGAAGGGAAGGGGCCAGGAGAGAGATGGGGACAGGACTTGTGCAGGGACTGCCCAGTCCTGGGCATGGTGGCAGGGGTGGGAACTAAGAAAGAAAAAAGGAAGAACTGGGGGCAGTAATTAGGACAGGACAGGGGTGACAGTCCAGGAGGCCAGAGGAAGGGAGAGAAACAGAAATGCCTCACAGCAGACATTGTGCTCTGCTATTTTTAGGTGATCCTTGCAGACACAGCATGCTGTGAAGTGGTCACCTGAAGACTTGGGGTGTGTTTGAGGATCATCCCTCAGAGCCTGCTCCTGATGCAACTCTGCCAAGGGATGGGGAGCGTGGGAGTCCAGCGCAGAGCAGGGACCCCCAGTGTGCAGATCCCGCTCAGCCTCAGGCCTCTTTGCTCCTTGTGACAGTGGGACCTTGCTGGGGGACATGGCCAGGATACCAGGGACACCACAGCCACTGCTCCCCAGGGTGAGAGGTCAGGCGACTGGCCCGCTCCCAAGCTGCTTTTCTATGCTCATGTGTTTTTCTAGTGTTAGACCCACCCTGTGCAAATCCAGTTTTGCCTTCCGCTTCCCCCAGAGCTTGTGTCACCAGTAGAGCACACTTCCACAGTGCCTTCTGGTCTGGTCCACCCAAACTTGTCCTCCTGGGAGTCTGTCCCTGCTGCTCTGACATGTTTAATGCCCTCTCCTTCCAAAGGCACACGGGGAAGACTCTCTGTGTAACGTGGTTCTTGGTGAAGAAGCTGGTGAGCACTGGGATGCTCGACAGCCCTGACCTTGTTGGCGTGTGGCTCAATCGCCATTTGCCACCATGGCCACATCACACTAGGGATGGATGGATCCTCAGCCCGAGTGAGACAGGGCGATACATACATATGGAGCTGGGGCATTGGATCTTGTGCAGCACTGGAGGGGCAAATTTCCTATTTATTTGGGGTAAAAGGCTAAGAAAGAAAGGTGTGCTCCCTGTCAGCTCATTACAACAGGAGCACAAGCCTGTGTTTCAGGAGCCTTCAGCTCCGTCTCCTGCTCCTGTAATTGTGAAATCCGTTTGCTAGCAGCCCTCCTGGGATGGAGCTGCAGGGATAGCAAGGGCTTAGCATGCGGTAATGTGCTTGCTGAAACCGCTCCCCTCCCGAGGCTGCGCCGCGTACTTTACCCTGCCATTACCTGAATCCTTGGTCGGCTGGAGTTAACAGCAATCGTACTTCAAGGCTTGCTGCAGAAATAAATGGGCTCCCATGCGGTTTCTCGTGACAGAGCCCTCCAGGTCATGAGCTGCCCCAAGCAGAGTAGGAGCATGGGTGGAAATGCCTCCCATGCCTCCATGGGGAAGAGCTCCCTCAGGCCTGCCCCAGGCAGCCTGGGCAATGCAGGTGCTGCGGTGAAAACTATAACACAGCAGAGAAATGGTGTACTAGTCCTAGCAAAACCAGGCAAACTGTCTGGGAAGAGAGGGGTGGGCAGAGATTTAGTGAGAGCATTTGCAAGATTACCAGCCCATATGAGCCGATGTATTTTGAAAGGGATTAACTGCAATAAGGACACAGCAAGAAACATGTGGCTAGCACGAACCAGACAGATGGGTGGCCCTGGAGAGACACTGCCCTGCAGGTGTCCTGTTTTCTACCCAGTGGTTACTGGGAGAGTCCCAGTTCCTCCAAGGCAGCATAGTGACAGGGTCCATTACAAGAGATGAGGGTGGGTCCCTTTCTACTGCAGCAGCCCGCTTGCTCTGCAGGATTTGCAGCCAGCTACAGCCATCCCTAGACCCTTGGTGGGCTCCAGTTGTGCACAGATGGGCCAAGCCCAAATGGGGGTTTCCCCTCTCCACCTTATTTGCCCCTGTGCCATGTTTCTCTATGTAGGATGTGAAGAGCTGTGTGTTTGAGGATAGGTCTCTCTCCCCTCTTGGAGCATGAAAGAGCTGGGTTTGTCCCCAGGGCCTTTGCCAGTGCAAGGGCTGCGTGCATCTGCACAAGCCTTGGAACACCACATGTGCGAGGGACTTGTGCCTCAACCAGTTCTCTTTCTTTTGCCAAGGAGCTCCTGATGTCAGCAAAAACAAGGACCTCATCTCTTTTTCCCTCTTTTTTTTTAACCTGCTGGGGATTTGGTGACATACCATGCATCTGCTGTGCTGTGTTGGAGGAGGTTTCAGTTTTCCTCAGAGCTTATGGCAGGCACTCTAGCACCCACGTGAAGCTTTCTGAGGATTTTGTTGTTTGCAGCCACAGTAGCTGGAAGTGAGTCCTGGAGTTTTAAGCTCCCCGTGTTGCTGGTGAACCCCAATGCAATCTTGAAACTGAGCTCTGGTGAACAGCCCGTATCCTGCAGCCAAAATAATTCAGGCTCTGCTACTCAAAGCACAGCGCAATTCACAGGCTAACCCACTGGTAGGGCAAAGGATGAAGTGCTACATCCTGAATATGAGCAGTGAAATTACCAGTGCCACCTCTGTCAATGCCACTGAATCCCTCTGAAATGAATTCTTGAGAAGAAATGAGCCTGTTATACGAGGAGATTTGCTGAACACGGTGGATTTGCCTTTCCTCGCTATGTGCAGGGGCGACACAGGCTGACCTTGCTCCAAGGTCAAATAATATCAATGTGGGTTC
>NW_010199698.1:33071-33637 GCF_000695765.1 Mesitornis unicolor
GCTTCCCAGAGTGCTCTCTTGCTCTGCTCACAAAATGTGGGCCGAGTCCATTCCTGGGGAAACGGTGCAAGTGTTAGGACAGGTTCACTCTGTTTTCTGCAGCGCAAAAGCTAATCAGTCCCACCGTGCCCCCAGAAGATGCGGACGTTAATGCATGTTGGTCGGAGAGTGGAAAGATGGGATTGGGGCTGGGGTGGCTGCCTGAGTGTGGAAGAGCTGTCACGTTGGCCTGGGAGCTCAGCGGGAGAAGACACAAACCTGCAGCACAAGAGGGTCTTCCATGGGCTCACCTCTCCAGCAGAGCCTGTCTCAAGCCACCTATCTCCACACAATGACCACCACCCAACTGCCTGGGTGCTGGAGAGTGGGACAGGGCTCACCCTTTGCCTGTTGCTTCCCACCTTCCCTGAGTGGTCACAGAGTCACAGCATGGTCAGGGTTGGATGGGCCCTCTGGAAATCATCCCCTGCAACCCTCCTGCCAGAGCAGGGTCACCCAGAGATCACACAGGAACATATCCAGGGGTTTGAATGTCTCCAGAGAAGGAGACTCCACAACCTCTCTGG
>NW_010199698.1:34158-54176 GCF_000695765.1 Mesitornis unicolor
GGCTTGCCCTGAGCCTTAAACGGAGACAGGAACCCTCACAGTAAATAAGTTTTTCCTTATGTTTTTGGTTGAACCTCCTGTGTTCCAGTTTGTGACCATAGTCTGGCTTCTGGGGAGTCTCAGAGCAGCTTGCCGGGGGGCCAGCAGCTCCAGAGTGCCTGCAATGCCCTCTGTGGCACCCTTGGGTGATTCATCTGTGAGGGGGCATCCCCTAAATCCCTCAGGCAGATTCACTTCCTATCTAATAGAGGCCCCAAGCCAACCCCATCATAGACTGATAATGTCTGTATTGAGGTTGTCATCAGAAAAGCTATGTTTGCTTTTTCTGGAGGGTTTCTTCCCTTCAGAAGAGAACATGAGGTACGAGACATATCACAGGATCCAGACATTTCGTGCCTGCTGTTTCCTTGCTGCTCTTCTGGCTGGTGCCAGTGCCCCCGCATGGTTTCTTTCCCAGTTACATTTTCTGACTGTGTTTTAAGGAAGCTGCTTAGGCCTAACCAGCCTTGTGGTCTCATACCTTTGTGTGTTGGGATCTCCCAGGAGGACCTGACAGAAGGTAACCTATGCTGCACCCCTTGTGTTGCACGGCTCTCCTCCAGACTTTGCAGCTTTGGGGGCTCTCTGCTTACAAAGAGAGTCCTTCCCCTTGATATTCAGATAAGACCCAGCTTTTGAGTTTAAAAATCCCTCAGAAAGGGCAAGGGGAGTGTATGGAAGATGTCTAGGGCGACCCACTGCAAAGCATCTCCTCGAGCTGTTGTGGTCTCTTACTGCCTGTGCCAGGAGCTGAAGGGCAGAGGGTTCAGCAAAATCTTCAGATCTGGATGATTCTCGGGAAGGGAGCGCACCAGAACAATTTGATCAGGTTCCCCACTGCTGTGAGTGCTCTTGGATGTTATAATTTCTTAGTATACTCCCTATGCATGAACACACCAGGTGTTGGAATTTCACAAATTTGCATCTTTGCAATAGCTGCTTGATTCCCCAACGGGATCAAAGCTGATCTTTCCTGGAGAGGCAGCCTGTCTATTCAAAGCATTTTCATGTGACAACTTAAAATGGGTGCTGTGACAGTGCTGTAGATCTGCAGTGGCCACCACCCAGAAATCTGTGCTGCTGTTTGCACTGCTTTTGAGTATTCTTCACAATTTTGTACTCTGGGACTTGCCCCTCCACTGGCCACCCACCTGCATATCCCCAGTGCAAGCAACCTGGAGAGGGGCATGAGTGCACCCACACTTGAAAAGGAAACCTTTTAGCTGTCTCTTTATTCACAGAACTTTTCACCCCACACAGACCTTCCAAATCCATTAGAAAAGACATTTTTCTAAGGTGAATAAAAATATCTCAATGCCTTAATGAGAACATTAAACTCAGTTTCAACTGCTTTGACTGGTGCCATGAGGTCTCGCAGCAGAGCAAACATCTTTTGCCCAATTACTGAAAAAATACCAAACCCAAAACCACTTCTTTCCCTGACAGGTTCTGTATGGCCTTGTTCTTGAAATTCCCCTCATTGTTTGTCCTGTCAAGCAGAGACACCTTGTTGTTGATGGAGCAACTCCCAGCTCTTAGGCTATGTAGCTGGGACAATCCTTTATGTCACTGGTTGTACACCATCCTTGTCGTGGTTACCTAAGAGTAAGCACAGAAATAGAGGATTCCCACTTTTTGGTAATAAAACATTACTATTTCACATATGGCTTGCACAGTTCTTGTGTCCAGGAGGAATATCTCATCTACCCACCACAGCTTCCAACTGCTTCCTCCATACCCTCTACCTTGTGACTTCTCTCTAAGGTGACTTTAAGTCACTCAGTGGGTTCTCAAGTGAGCATGAAGCCGCACCAAACACATTGCTGTGTGGTCTCAGAGGTTCACCAGAATAACACAGGTCTGCGCCTGTGCTGGTTTTTCCTCGGATGAAGCAGCTTGGTAGGAACAGGGAATTCCCAACATGCCCAGGAGAGTCAGCCTCCAGAAATGTCGGAAATGGCATCTACCAGATGTGACAATGCTGGAGACAAAAGCCATCAGGGTGAGTGGAAATCTGTAGAGCAAGAGCTGCTTTGTGGAGTCCAAAAATGGCAGCGTCAAGGGCTTTGCTGAGCTGGCTTCCTGTTGGAGAGTCAGCTGCTGTTTGCAGAGGACATCTAAATGCTGCTTTGCCTTGGCAAGAATATCTGCGGAGCTGTCACTGACAGCCACTCGGCCAATCTCCCCGGGGACTTCATCCCACTCGGGGTCAGCGCTGTTTTCTCTCTCCGAGCTGTGATGTTCAAGCCCATCTTGCAAAGCCATCAGTCTGCGAGGGCTGTGTGGGAGAGGTGTTAGAAACCAGCTGAAGAGCAAAAAGCCCTTTACTGGGGAGGGGTGTAGTGCACTGGGACCAAACTGGCGGAGAGTAGGGCTCCTGCCTGTGACTATCCCCATAGCCAAGGTGGGTGTAATGGGGTCTGCTGGATGCTCCTCGTCTCTCCCATGAACTGTCTCCAGAGGAGACGGTGAGGGATTGACGGCCCTGAGTGCCTTTCCAAGACTAAAGCCCATCGTTCAGAGGGTGTTAGACATCGTCTGGCGTGACACTCTGCTCTCTGGCACTGACCAGGGCCGCCTGATGACTGCAAATCTGCCTGGTCCATGTGCAAACGTGCCGCACATCAGCACATTTAAGAGAAATTAATTTCCCTGCAAAAGCAAGGGAGAAAGTCTCTTCCAAATCAGAGTCCATCTGTCATGAAACATCTCCCCCATGCCACACAGAGGGAGCAACATCTCACCAGGATCCGTGGATGAGCCAGCAGGCAGGAAAGTCACAACAAGAGACAGAAATAAAGACCCCAGTACATGGCTTTTAAAGTTAGTTATCGAGGACTGGAAGCCCTGAGGATGTTTGAGCTTTCCCTCTGCAGTCAGTGCAGAGACACAGAAGCGCTGTGGCAGAGCAGCGATGTGGAGAACAGGGTCACAGGTGCATGGATGAGGAGGGAAATATTTGTAATAAATTTGATATAAACTAATTAGTGGCATCTGACTGAAGAACAAACGCCCCGCTGCTAAAGAAGAAGAAAAAATTAACCCCAAAGTCCTGCTAGCCTTTGTGCTGGTCTAAAATAATATGTAGGGTTTAGGACAGAGAAAAAAGCAACAGCAAAGGAAGGAAGGCATATGAAGGTAGATATCAAGTGGAATGAAATGTAATGTGGCTTTACCAGAAGAAGATCAAGTGAGATAAACCTGCTGTCTCTTTTGGGGAAGATAGCTGATTTAATTTTTTTTTAATGGAAGGAAAAAGCAATAGATTTCATCTGCCTTAATTTCAGCCCAGCACTTGACATGGCACCATATGAAAGCTTTCTTGTGCCTCTGGAGAAGATGGGCTCAGTCAGGTGAGAAAAAAATAACCCAACAAGGTGTGCTGGGCATTTACTGATCCCAGCTCCCCTGCTCCACAGTTGGACCATGAGGGTGGATTGAGTGCAGCAAAAAGAAATCAAAATTTAAAGGAATATTGAGACTGTGGGGAAAAGACAGCCACAGAAGTGCTATCCCTCGTCCCTTGGTGTGGCAGAGCCCCAGCTGATGGGGATGAGGAAAACAGGCAGGGGAAGAACACTTTCCATCAGCCCTATCTCTGCTCTCTGCATCTCAGTTAGGAGCAAGATTGTTCCCCTGGGACCAGAGCCCCTTTGGGTGCTCCTCCTGCCCCCTAAGAGTGGGTGCTGAGGGGGTGCACAGCAGCAAACCAGCTCCTGCCCCATCCCTTTCTCTCCAAGGAAGCCTATAGAAACCAGCCAAGAAATGCCACGAAAGCCACGTTCAAGGGGTAAAAAAGTCTTGGGAGAGGAGAACAGCACCCACTCCCACCTCCCTGCTGTGAAGCTGGGAATGTCACACCCAAGCCTCATCCCTGCCCTCCAGCTGTACCCCCCAGTGCCATCCCATGCTGCCTCAGCCCCGGGCACTCTTTGCTCAGACTCACGTCTGAATGCACATTTCTCCAGCTCACTGAGTCAGCTGGTGCTGGACCGGAGCTAGGAAGTGTTTTATGTGTGCAGGAATGGAAAGGAAATGAATTCTGCTTCTCCTCTCAAGTCTGAGATGGGGGAATGATTTGCCGGGGATTAGTAATAGATTTTAAAAAAAAAAACATCTGCCTGAACAGACTTTCTGTGGAAAGAAAAGGGAAATACTCTGAAAGTAGAAAATATGGTTATGTCCTAATAGGAAGATTTGTTAGGAAGGACAGAGAAATTAAAAAAAAAGGAAAAAGAAAAAAAAGGAAAAAGAAATAAAAGAAAGCCCAAGTTTGCCTGGCAGCCAGGAACTGCTCTTGCCATGGTGGGACCACAGAGCTATCGGGGCAGAAATGCATCCCACACCAGTATCCCTTGTAGAAGAGCAAGTTCTAGGACAGTGTTGAAAAACCCTGCGAAGTGATGCCTGTGCAGATACCATCCTGCAGAGAGCCTGGCTCTGATGCGTCCTCTGTAAACATTTATGCAAGCCCACCTGCTCCAAACCTTCCCAGAGAAGCCCTGGGCTTTTGCCAGGATGCTGATGGCACCATAGGTCTTGGGAGCCAGATTTGCTTCCCGTTGTCACACTGGTGCCCTGCAATACAGGGATTTTTCTTGTCATCTGCATGAGCTTTAGATCCAGCTGAGTTCAGGGTCAGAAAAAACACAGTGCTACCCCTTCAGTGCAAACCTCTTTGGTTTTGATGACAACAGAGGACCTCTTTCCTCTGGGTAACAATGCAGAAAATATCTGGCTATCACAGGGAGAAAACTCAGTCTGTTGCCCTGGCAGGACTCTGCAAAGTTTTGTGTAAACCATCTCCTCAAAAACGGACATTTCTGATGGCTGTCATCTGCGTCCCGCTTTGATTTTTCTGTTTGCTGAGTTGGGAACAGGTTGCAGGTTACAACTGAAAGGATGCTTACACGAGCTTCACTGAGCTGCATCCACGGGAAGATGTCCTGCTGTCCTCTTCCCCCTCGAGATGCCTCGGACGCTGCCCTGGCCATGCGATGAGGTGCTGTCACCACTGACCTGCTGAAAGACAAACCTTGTTTTGCCTGTTCCCCGTGCAAATGTTGTCTGCTGGGCTCTCCTGAGCATGAAGAGGTACAGGGAAGGAGTGGGGCTGGAAGGAGCAGGAGATCTCCCCTTTCTGGTGCAGTGAGCTGTGAGGCTGGCTCAGCCACCAGTGAAGGTGTGACTTTCAGCTTTTGTGTCATGGCTCTGATAAGAAGCTGTAACAAACAAGCCACAGAGGCAATTAATTGCTAATGACAAGCCTTGGCTGCCCAAGGTTGTGGGCAGGAAGCTGAGCAGAGTTGGCATGTGGGGGAAGGAGCATCAACCACTGGGACCTGCAAGTGACAATGTGGCTCGTGGCACGAGAAAGACGTCGTGCTGTTTTCTGTCCTGCATCCTTGCTGGATAAACTCAGCAGCTGTGTTTAATGAGATGCTGTTACTCATCTCCTGGCTAGCAACAGCATTTCCAAGGAGGTTGACTCATTCCCTGAGTGGCCGGATCACAGCAAATCCCTAAATACTCCTGCTCTCTGCCCACAGGTGCCATTCCTCCTCCCCGGAGTCAGCCTCAGCAGTTTCATTTCCCTTATAAATACCAGATTTGGCTCTCACCTGTGGCATTTGCCCTGGGCTTTTTGCTTCTCCTCTCCTGAGATCCTCGGTAAACTCTGGCTGGTTTTGAAGAACTTTCTGCTCAGCTGGAATTTGCTGATCCTCATCCACCTTTTCAGAAAGGTGTGTATAGGAGCAGAGTTGATGCAAGTCATGTTTATCGTGTGGAGGAAATCTCTGTGGACAGAGAGGTGTGTCCTGGTGTAGTGGGGCAGAATTTTAGAGTCAGTTTTCTGTTGAGGAAAACTGCAGTTTTGTAAGGACTGCAATGCTCTATTTTCATGGGAACAAAGTTGATAAAAACTTTGTTATAGGTTTCAGCTAATGCTGGCATGTAGGTTGCCATAGGGATCAAGGTCTTCAAAGTCTTGAGATAAAGTTGCAGAGGCTGGGTGGAACGGAAACCCAGGGGAGTCAACACCAAGGTGTTCCCAGGCTGAGCAATTAATACTGTTCATACCATCAACGTCACATTCATTATAAATCGGAGAGTTTTCTAGGGACAGCCCTTCTTCCTCCTTCTCAGCAGGGTGGTCCAGGCTGGTGGGGGGATGCCTGGGGGTCCCCATAGCCTGCAGGTCCCAGAGAGGGCTGGATGCCCCTGTGCTGGCTGTGAGCAGCCCCACGCAGGAGGACACGGGGGGTGAAAGCAGAGGGCAGACATAAAAAGACTTCATGTTTCGCTGCTGCCAGACCCTGCAACTTCTGGGGCTCTCTGCTTAAAAACTGAAGTTTCCCTACCTTGATTTGCAATTGAAACTCAGCTTTTGCGTTTAGATGTCCCTCATGTACGGCAGATTTCTGCAAATACCATGGGGCTGGCAGAGCAGCTGGTGGGGTGACCCATCCAGGACATTTATGGAGCAGTCACAGCACGTGTGCCAGGAGAGCTGCTCTGCTGACAGACGCAGCAGCTCCTCTGGGGTTTCATGGAGCTACGAGGTCATTCCTCTTACTTTCCAGCAAAAAACTGCAGCTTTGCATCGTTCATGGCCCTTGGGAAGAAAAGCATTAACTGGAGCACCTGCTTTTTAAAGAGGAGACACTGAGGGCTTTTTGCAGGTCCAGGGCAGAGTTTGTTTTTCTGAGGAAACTCTCCTGTCCCGCTGCTCTTAAAAAATAACCTGTCCCTCATCTGAGCAGTCTTGGGAGAGCCTGTATGGGGAAAGCTCATCATGTGGGTGCTTCCTTTAGCTCCATGTGATGTCAGGAGGAAGCCTGTGGGAGCTTTCTGTAGGTAGCAAATCTCTGCCTGGCTCTGGTGGCCAGGATGGAGAAGATGTGGATGCAGGGATGTTGCCAAGGATACTTTGCAGTCAGGAGCTGCCATCTCTTTTCTCCCACGTTGTACGAAAAAATGACCAGTCCCCCCACCTCATTCCTAATGCAGGAAAAGCCTCTCCGATATTAATAAGAATCTAATTATACATTTATTGTTCCATGAATTAATTACATTGCAAGTAGAGTTACCTTTTACACAGCCATTAAACTTCAGGAAGGCCTCTTTATACCACTCCATGGATAATTTAATTAGCATACTAATGTCTTATTAGCTATAAACCCAAAGCTGGTTTAGAATCACTTAAATTAAAACTCAAAAGCCTTCAGCCACCCTGTAACCCCTCTGCCTGAACGGTGGGCAGTGGAGGGGAACGTGGGCAAGCCATGGGCATTGCCTCACCACACGCAGAGCTTCCTGAGCATCTTCCCCAGCTGGCACTGGTGGGATGCGGTGCTGCCTGTCCTTGCCTGCACAGCATCCCTGGGGCTGAGGTTGCAGCCCCTCAGCTCGCCTCCTAATTCTCATATTATTTCCTGTTAGCTATCACCAGTATTTGCATTAATTGGGCTAGTCTGGAAGAGCCGTGATAATCCATTATGGATGGACAATTTCAAATGCAGGGATTAAAGCTGCGGAAGGGAAGCTGGGAGCTGGGACAGGAGCATCTGTGACACCCAAGGGGGTCCTGTCCCCAGTCTGGGGATCCCTGGGGGTGCAGGATTGGTGCCACCTGTCCCATAGCATTTCAGCAAAGGGAACCCCAGAGCTGGTGATAGGGCTGGTTCCCGAAGGATTCGCCAAAGGAAGGACATCGACCCCACTGTGCTCCCAGTGTGCCACATCCCCTTGGTCTCTGGTGTCCCCACTATGTCCCTCACCTCCAAGCAGCATCGGGACCCTCTGTTAAAGCACTGCAGCTCCCGACATCCCAGCTGCACGGAGATTTGTGCATGAAGCCAGGATGGTGTTGCTGTGTTTTACATGACCCCAAACATCCCACTCACACTGGGGTCAGGACTGGCACTTCTGTACGATCTTAAACATCACACTTTGTGTTTTAAACCCTTTTTAAAATGACCCCTTCTGCCATTCAATTCATGAGTGTAACTTTTTTTTTTTCAGATCTTCTTAGCTAATAAATAGCTTAATTTGGAGGTTTGAAAATTGACTCAGAGGCAGAGTTTAACTAAATCGAAGAGCAAGACTACTGCTTGAATGTAATAATCTGAAAATAATTGATTAATTTGCATGATCCTTCGTAATTGCTTCAATTTACACCCAAGAGGCCACTGTCATCAATAGATGAATAAGACATAATTTTTAAAGTCCCAATAACGCATGGAAGAGAATTTTTAAAATTCACTCGTTCTGAAGCGTGGGGCAGGCTCCCGCACATGATCAGCTCCGTGACACTTCCAGCACATTGCGGGGAGAGCGCTCATTGTTAGAGAAATCGTGCTGTAATTTAATTCACTTGTTAAGAATGTAATTATGTTCATCATCCTTGGGAAAGGAGAGGATCACATCCTATCACAGTGATGCTAACCTTCAGATGGGGAGATTGCAGCAAAATGAGGAAGCCAGTCGGCAGCATCAAGAGTCAAAAGTAAAGAGATTAAAATTCTAAAATTTGGCGTGGATGCTCTTTAAGGAGTGACACAGCAAAGCAGCTACCTTCTGCAAGGTACTTAACCACATGCTCAACTTTAATTGCCATTAATGAGATTTCAGCATTTGTTTAGCTGTACCAGGACCTGACAATACCAAAGGGGCTCAAACTGCCTGCATGGGTCTGATCGGGAAGGCAGAAGCGAAGGCAGGTAAATGGCAGGGTTCAGGAAGGTGTTTGGGCCACACAATGGTCCTTCAAAAAATGGAAATCCAACCTTCACGAGGTCAATAAACAGGGGCAGAAAATACGGCATGAAAGAGGGGAAACAGGAAGCCGGCAAGAAACAGCAAGGCTTGGTAAGAATTAAAACAAACAATAGATAATTCAAGTCTGCCAGGAAGAGGAAAGGCTGCGAAGGAGCGAGACAGGTCTGCGGCTCCCCAGGAGTTAAAGGGAACAATTAAGGAAGATGAGGACACAGCTGAGAAGTGAAATGATTTCATTTCATAAGTTCTCACCTCAGGGGATGTTGGGAGAAATCTGCTCTTGACTTGCTCTTTTCTGGTAATAAAGGTGAGTTGCTATTAAGGATTAAGGTATCAAATGAAGAGGCGCTGGTGCAAATAGGTAATTTAAAAAATATTAAGTCACTGGGTCTAGATGGGACATTCAGGGGTTTTGAAGAAACCTAATAATACAGCGGCTGAGCTGCAACAGCACTCATCTCGCTGCCAAAGCGAGTGCAGGATCAGAGGGCTGGAGGGCAGCAGCAATTCCTGTGCCTGTATTTTATAAAGAAACACTAAGAAAACGAGTAACTGTTGCCTGGTGAACCTTGTGCCAGTACCAGAAACACGGCGTGAAGTGGTCAGTGCATGCAGGATGGTAAAGCTCCCACTGGCTGCGATCCATCCTCATGATACTGAATGTACATGGGCATGGGAGGACCTGTCTCAGCTTGGATTGCTCTTTGCAAACCCCTTTTACCCTGTCCTGGTCTCTTTCCATTTGCAAGACTTCAGGATCACAGAGATCAGGTGGCAGCAGCTTAGGAGATGTCTCGGTCTTGCACCTTCTGCCTGGCATTCCTTCAGAAATTTCTCTAGAGGAGAAGAACAACTAGCTAAAGTGGAAATATAGAAAATGTATCAAGGCATAAAAATTATTCAGATTTAAGGCTGCCTGCTCAACCCTTTGTGCACATATATTATGGCACAGTACATGGTACAATTCAATTTCCTTCAAGTTTGCTTCCTAAAAGATAGCTTGCTGTGCCTTCACATAACATTTCCTTCCACCCTAAGACAAGCATCTGAGAAAGGTGGGATGGGATCAGCTGGGTGACACCCAGAGGCCCTAGAAATACAGAATCATTTAGGTTGGAAAAGACCTTTAAGATCATTGAGGCAAAACATAACCTGTCCACCACTAAACCATGTCTCTGAGCACCTCATCTCCCCATCTTTTAAATTCCTCCAGGGATGGTGACTCCACCACTGCCCTGGGGCAGCCTTTCAGTAAAGAAATTTTTCCTCATATCCAGTCTAACCCTCCCCTGGCACAACTTGAGGCCATTTCCTCTCATCCTATCACCTGTTACTTGGGAGAAGAGACTGACCTCCCCTCTCTAACCCCTCCTTTCAGGGAGTTGTAGAGGGCGATAAGGTCTCTCCTCAACACCCCCAGGTCCTTTTCTGCCTGGCAGCTCCAGCCACTCCTCCCCACACCTGTAGCATTGCATGGGGTTGTTGTGACCCAAATGCAGGACCCAGCACTTGGCCTTGTTGAACTTCATACAATTGGCCAAGGCCCTAGAGGCCAGGTCTGTTCCTGGCTGGGTTTCGGGGCTTGGCTGTTTGTAGAGCTAGGGTGGTGGTGGTGGTGCAGTTGTTTCTAGAGCAGGTATGAATTATGGAGTCAGTGGATAGGCAGGGAGGCAGTTCTAGATCAGGTACTAGCTTTGCTTGATGGTTCTAGATCAGGTTCAAGCTTGCTTAGTGGTTCTAGATCAGGTTATAGCCCTCTCAAGGGTTCTGGATTGGGTTCTAGCTTACTTTGTGGTTCTAGACTGGGTTCTAGCTCACTCACTGTTGGAGCAGGTTCTAGCTCACTTTTTGGTTCTAGGCCACATTCCAGGTCACTTATTGGTTAGAAAAAAGTTTCTCTGGTGATAAGCCATCTCTAAACAGCTTACTCCAGAGGTCCTGCGTATTTCCCTGAAGCATTTGATGCCAGAGAGCATTTTCGGGCTTGGAGGGATCCCTCAGCTGATGCAGTCCAGTGGTGCCTGTGCTTCAGTTTAGACAATGACTTTCATGAGACACAACCAGAGTGGAAACTCTCCACCCAAACATGAAACCTTGTTATAAAATCACAGCACTGATAAAAGGATATTTTCTAAATCCTGGGCATCCCTTCCCCTCAGCTGTCCTTTGCACTGCTGTGGCATTTAATGTTGAGCTTTACAGCCTGAGGACATTACAGTTGTCTTCAGCGATGTGCTAAGGTATGGAAATGCAAACATGATGCTTAGGAAACCCTAACTGTGATTTGTGGTGATGATATGTCATGGAGGCATGACGGGGGCTGGAGCTTTACGGTGACTTTTTAAAATCCGTGTTCAGCTACGCTGGTATTTAGAGGCGTGATAAATTTGTCTTATGCTTTTCTCCTTGCTAAGGCAGGGAAGGGGTATGGCGCTGGGGGAGCCGTAAAGTCTCTTTGCTGCAAGGACTCCTGCCTTAGCTCTGCTGGCTGTCCTGTACCTGAGGAGAAAACCTGTCTTGCTGCTGCACCTGCCTCCATTTCCTTTTGGTGTTGCAGCTATGAGGCACATAAAAGATTAAAAATCAAGAGGAAAACAAACACTGTTTGTGATTATATACAGGGTCAGTGGTAGTAAAAGCCCATCTTTGGAAAAAAATCAACTGAAATTATTCCAAAATCTTTCAAAGCATTGTGGTGCCCTTAGGTATTTTTGCCATCCCTGTATTTTTCTTGTTAAATGTGTAGTTTGTAATATTTCTATCTTAGTGCTTTACTGGGGACCATAAATACCCGATGAAAAGCACTTTCAGACTACCTGGGATGCTCTGAAATGCATGTGAGCGGTAATAGTGCACAGGAACATCTGCATCCTGACAGTTGGTGAGTTTATCTGGGTAGAGCTGCATCCGTGTAGTCCTTCCAATTTAATTTCCACATTTTTCCAAAGAAGAAGAAAAATGTCTTATGTTTCCTGGGTGACTAGAGGAAGGTTTTACTGTGCCAGGCATCTCTAATCTCCCCATGCAAGATTTCCTTGGTGGCAGACAGAGAGCAGCAGTCTGACTAGACATGGAAAAGTGGATAAGGTCTGGAAACTAAGCTTTATAGAGGTGTAGGGTTTCATCACATTCTGCTAAAAATATCACCTCACCTTCGATAAAAATCACATGAGCTATGATCACGAAGGCAATTGATGGGCTTGGGGTCTCAGTGAGTTCATCCCTGCTCCTGCACAGCTACAAATAAACGATGTCCCCAGATCCCTCTCCACTTCCAGAGAGCCACAAATCTCTGCCCTTCCTTCCTGGAGAAATCCCAACCGCTCTGTGCTGATGGCTCACGCCTTTCACGGGAGCTGCATCAGCAGGAGGTTGCCTCTGCTTGGAGGGCAAAGGAGCGGAGCTGCGAGCTGAAGCCATCAATGACGCAGAGGGCACCGTCGCTGTGACAGGAGCTGGGTGCCAAGAAGGAGGGAGCAGGTGGTGCGAGCAGCGATGCAGAGTGAGGTGATACACATCTCCAGCAACCGGCACCCACCTGATGCAGGCATCGGTGGATTGAGCTCCAGACCTGCCTGTCAATGCACGCAAACACGGAGATAGCAGTGACATCCAGCGTGTGGCTGCTTCAGAAAATTCAAATTGGATTGCCAAACTTTTCACCCTTACAAGAGTCTACCAGCTTACAGCTGCCCCCTCCGCAGCAGGAAGCTGCTTCCATTTAGAGCCAAATGAAGAGTGGAAGGAAAAAAAAAAAATCATGAATATTAATTTGAATTCAACTGAATTTCAATTAGGCTGTGTTCAGTCTCCACAAATATTTGAGCAGTGCTATTGCAAATACGGTGAAAAAGCAAATCTGTAACTTTAACGCACAAATATTCACAGAAGATAAATTCTGAACTGCGTGCTTGCAATTCATGCTGGCTTGACTGGAATTCTGCAGCCATGTGCTATTGTTTCCATGCCCTGGTCGGGTGGTGTATAAGGAACCAGCAAATGAAACGAATAATACCAATTTAATGTCGCCTGTTAGGTGTGGGTGAGAGCATTAAATCACAGCATGAGGTTTGGCATGTGCAAGCTGGGATGCTGAGACCAGAAAGCCATGCTTCTGGCGTGGTGAGCTGCTCCATCTTTCCTGACCATATACCAGTCTGTCAGCCCAAAGCAGGCAAGGTGGGAGGTCAGAAATAGGATGGATCCAACAGCGATGATACACACAGATGGGGCTGCAAGGGCTGGGCAGGAGTCAGCAGACAGAAACAAAACACAGGAGCATTAAGCAACTTGCCGTACGTCCTGCTGCTGAGCAGTTCGGTGTTATTGATTTCAGGTCACATAGCACCAAGAGAGGGAGGTCCAGGTGATTTTTCTCTATGCTGCAGGAGCATTAAGCAACTTGCTGTACGTCCTGCCGCTGAGCAGTTCAGTGTTATTGATTTCAGGTCACATAGCACCAAAAGAGGGAGGTCCAGGTGATTTTTCTCTATGCTTCCACTGTGTACACTGGCTGCACATCCCTGTGGCAAATAGAATTAGAGAATCATAGAATGGTTTGTGTTGGAAGGGACCTTAAAGCTCCCCCAATCCAACCCCTGCCATGGGCAGGGACACCTCCACCAGCCCAGGTTGCTCCAAGCCCTGTCCAACCTGGCCTTGAACACTGCCAGGGAGGGGACATCCACAGCTTCTCTGGGCAACCTGTGCCAGTGTCTCACTGCCCTCACAGTAAAGAATTTCTTCCTAATTTCCAGTCTAAATCTACCCTCTTCCAGGTTAAAACCATTCCCCCTCGGTCTGTTGCTACCCGCCCTTGTAAAAAGTCCCTCCCCAGCTTTCCTGTAGGATGCCTTCAGAAAGACCACAATAAGGTTCCCCCAGAAAGTGAGCTAAACACCAGCAGCCAGAGAGAAGGTCTACCTGACTCTGTGAGGAGCAGAGCTAGATCAGGACCTAGGGATGGGCAAATCCTACCCACTAAGCAACATGAGTATTCTCAAGCAAAGGGTGCCTCAATAATGGGAACCTCATCCTTGTCACAGGTGCACTTGGTGGCCTCTCACTGCACAGGTGGTGACAATTCAGAAGAATTTCCAAAGGAAAAGGGAGAAAGGAGCAAAGCTCAGGTGCTACTGCTGTGCATTACAAAAGCCTTGGTGACAAAGAGGTGGGGAAGGGGAAAAGCCACCCAAGGACTGAGTATGTGAATACTACAGTGGTAGGGGAACTCGTCAGCAGTACAAAGGGCTTAAGTGAGGAACAACAGTATGAATGATACTGAGTATGGAGCTGAGGAAGGAAAGGTGGAGAGGAACAGACTACCCAGCAGCAACAGCTGTTTGTTTGGCACCATGGGCAGTCACAGCCCAGCAGGAGGTAGGCAAACAATAAATTATATAAATCTGGTATAAAAGGAGTTGTATGGTGCTCAGATGCTCCACTTACTCCAGTGCTCTTCCCTGACAGTGATTACACTCAGTTGGCATGCAAAGCTTGGAGCATCCAGTGACTGGTAGGGTTTACCTGCCAGCCAGGACAACCTTTTCCTTGGGGATCTGATCATGCAATCCCTCCAGAATGGGAAGTATGTTTTCCCTAACTTTAGAGGTCTATGCTGTACCATACCCAAGAGCCCAGGCTATTTTTAAGGGAGACTGGAGAGAAATGGGCACTTCGCCGCATGAACCTGGTTCATTTTGTCCTAGGGCTGATCTTTCAAATGCTTTGGATGAGTTGCACCCTAGGTTTCAATGCCTTTTCATCAGCTGTAAAAGGAGACCAGATGAGTAGCTCAAGTGTAAACATCTCTAATGTAAAAATTTCCACTTAGAAATCTCCCTCTGTGTCCTTCACCTACCTCTTTTTCCTGTGAATAACTGCTTTTTCTGTACACTGGCCAAGCCTTTCGGGTGAGTGATATTCAAACAACAGGCAGCTGCCCTGCTGCTCCCGTTGAGTCCCATTGTGAAGCTGGTGAACTGATTGATTGTTTGGTTTCTTGAGAACCTGATGTTGTTTCTGCCTTTTCACTTGATGCCTGAAATGTTTAAGCAAGAGAAAGGAACAATAGCAACTGAAAATAAAGAGGGGAGAATTGTGAGAAATTAAGTCTATACAACAAATGATTAATAGTGCATTTCCTGAGACACGCTGCAAACAATAACCATTGGTGCTGGGGTCTGTGGAGATTTGGAGACTGGGGGATGCTTTTACTGACTCCTTAAATAAAATCATAATGGGGATGGGGGGATCCCTTTCATGGCCCATTGAATGTGGGGCCCTGATGCACAAGTGCATTCTGGGAGACCCAGTGAAGGGTCTCAAGATGCCCGTGAAAAGACCAGGCTGACAAAAGCACCCTTCACATGGCAACGGGGCCCATGAAAAAGCAGTGTATTTGTGCGAAGGACTTCACACTTCCAAGTGTGTAGAGGACAACTGGTTGTCCTGCTCCTGCAACTTTATGTCTATGAATCCTCCTCCCTCTTCTTCCTCTGCCTTTTTGACAGCGGTTGGGGTAGATTCTGTCATTTCTGTCATGCGGTCTGACGTTGCCCATGGAATTCATTTCCATTCCCCCGGTAGCCTCAAAAAAATTTGCAATAAGTCAAAGAAATTAAATTTTAAGCTCACTATTGAAGGATAATGAATCTGAAATATGTGATCTTTTGTAAAATTATATTCTTTCAAATGCTTAGATTCGGGGAACGCTATCTCATAAGGGAAGTACACAAAAAACTGCAATCAAAATGACCTATACAAAACATAAAGAAGAGTTAATAGGATTGCTCTGAATTCTAAAGAGGGTGGTGCAGAACAGCACAAGTGGGCCTTGCAGTGGGGCATTTATAATCTCCAATTCCATTAACAAATTTTAATATAGTCTTTGAGGGTAGAAAGTGGTCGTTAATAAAACTTTAAATTAAAGCATGCTAGCTGTCGGATTAGATCATTAAAATTGCAGGGTACCGGCGGCTGACTGGCTCTGCAGAAGAGACAGCGTTGCTAAACCTACATTGTCAAGACCATGAAATAATTCCAAAGCAAACAGGAAAAAAGGAATAAAACAGCTTTATATGTGTGAATTATGATTCTATATCATGTTTAATGAAGAGAAAAATGTAATCATATTTCATCAGCTCGCAGTATAATCAGTGTTTCTGAACACCGAGGACTAGACACAGAGGTAGAGGTATGCACACAGTGCATCAGCAGCTGGCAGTGCAGATGGACAGATGGACAAACACAGCTTTTAGGTTGGGGGAAATCATTGCCCTGGGTCAGAGCAAGGGGTGTATTTGTCTCCTGCAATCCAAGGATAGGATTGGATCTGAAATGCTCTAAAGAAGCCACATCTCTCCATGGGAGAGTTTCTTTATCAGGAAGGCAGTTTTGGTTTCTAGCAATGGCTGTTGCCTGGGGATCTGGGCAGCTGCAAGGTGCACACATTTCTCTTGGCAGTGCTTCCTTAAAAGATTTAGGAATGATCCCGTGAGTGGGTCCTGGAAAACAGAATTGATAGCTGAGCGTGCAATATTAGTTGAGGCAGCACAGCAAATTTTTTTGATGACAGATGTATATCTATATAGGAAACCTTTTGCTCCTATTTCTATTTTGCATCTTACACGAGATTAAATAGAACAGTGAAAAAAATTCAAATCCAGTTTTTCCCCCAGAAGATGTGACTAAAGGTATCAAGGGTGCCTGAGAGCACAAGGGTTCCTGGCTGACTGGTGTTCCCTGTCATCTCCCTCCTAAAGGCTGTTTCTCCAGTTGAGAAATAGTGAAACCACAGGGCAGGGCATGGAAGTACTTTGGACAGGGCCAGACACAAGTTGTTGTGAGTTGTATGGCTCAAGCAAGCCAGTTCTGTACCTCCATCACCAGCCTTGAGAAATACAAAATGAAGAAATAAGAAATGAAATCACTCCCAATCATTAATTCAGATGTGTTGTACCTAACTAGCACCACCACTTGTGGGAGATCCTGCGGTTTTCATCTGCTGGGACAGGCACAGGGAGTGGGCAAGCAGCTGGGGATGAGTGACAACTAGTGACATGTTCAGGAATGGGGCTACAGGATTGCAGGTTTATGGAAGTTGGGAGCCAAGGAAAAGCATGTTCAGGTTCACAGAGATAGCGAACAGCAAATCCATCCCTTGAACATAGCTCCCAGCTCTTCATATGAATTGCTTGTGAACACATTTGCCTTTCTATGAATTATTCATTCTCTTAAATGATTGGGCAGATGATTTATGCGAACGCTTCTTGGCCCATTGGGAGATCTTTGCTTGTACAAACAGCCATGCTGGATGTGTCCGACTGGTGCACATGCAGGCTTACATGAGCATTTGTGACATTTTCCCTTCCTTCAAGCTTTTAAGTAAACAAAGTGTGCTCGTATGAAAGTCTAACTGGTGTCAGTGTGAATCTGTGCATGTATGAAAAATGAATACTTCTATTTAGTCCATGCAAAACATTCTTTTGATGTTGAACCTCACTGGTGAGCGTTTTCTTCACACGCAATCTTCCTTCTTCTTGAAATAGACTTTAAGACACAATGTGAGTTTTGGCTATTTTACTCTGACGGGTTATTTCTAATTGTGTCTCCCTGGAAAAAAAGAAAGAAGAAAAGAAGGAATTGAACACTGCATACAGGAGAGTTGAACACAGAGGAGCTGAGTGCTACCTCAGCATCCCAAAGACAAATGAGCGTTGCAGTTCAGTGGTGAGCACAGTCCCTCCTGCCTGGCCTCCAGAGATGGGGCAGCAAAGGTGGCATCTCATCACGCATCCTTTCAGTGCTCCCCAGCACACGCTTTCATCTGTTCCTCTGAGTCTTTGTCTGTAGACCTAGCTCATCTAGCACATTAATGTTTGAATAATTCTTGTCTATATAAAAAGCACACTTTTTTCTTACTCTTTGCCATGTGTGCAGGAAAAAACCTCAAAGATTTCCTTTGCTGTGTTCCTCAGCTATACTTTCCTGCATTATGTTGGATTTGTACTTGAGGTAGATTGCTACAGCACTTCTCCTGAGGCCAGGCAGGCTCCAGTTCTGCTCTGGGTGAGCAGAAGAGCATTTGAGCTGCACTCTGAGCCTGAAGACCCCTCATTTTAAGCACAGTGACCAGCAAGTGGGGTCTGCTGCGGCTTAGCCTTGGACCCATCAAAGGGTCCTGGGATCATCCTCATGAGAACAGCAAAGCAACTGTACTGGGACAGAAATCCCCAAAGCATGGTGTTTTGCCTGAAACAGTGCCCAGCAACATGGACTCCAGCAAAGGGTGTGAAAACCTGTCCAGTGCTCAGTGCTTCTGGGACAGAGCATCGTGACCAGCTGCACCGCTGTGTCTGTGCCACTGACAGACCTGTCCGCCTTGAACGCACCATCCGTCTTTTGACATGGATGAAGGCCTGTGTGGAAAAAGTGCTTCTGACTCATCATTTTAAATCTACTTCCCTGCTTTAATTTCTTATTGCAATGCCAGAAAGAGAGAGGCACCAACTCCGATATTCTTTCTCTGAAATGCTTGGGATAGACTTCCATGGTCTGGCCAAGTTGAATAACCTTGGTCTGTTCAGTCTCTCAGCATCAGGAGCATCACTGGGTCAGCCTTTTCATTTTTTTATTTTTTTTTTAACTTTCCTACTGTGTCCTCTATGAGATGCAGGATCAGACATAGACTCAGCATTCAAAATAGAGGTGGACTGTGGATCTCCATGCTGGTTATCATGACAATTCCTGTTATCTCTCTCTCAAGCAATGCCTGACATCCTCCTTGCTTTTTGCCCAGGCCCAGGTCTGAGCAGCTTTCCCAGGATGCCTTCTGTGGTGCTCTGTGAATGAGCAGCGGTAGCTAATTCAGAGCTAACCATTGTCTGTTTAAACTTGGTTGCCATTCTGGAATTTTTTCACCTTCACTGACATTACCTTACATTTATTTACACTGAATTTCATCTTCTGTTTTATTGTCAGTAACTCGGTCTCAGAAGATCCTCCAGAGCTTTTCACTGTCAGTGTTAGATTTCATGATCCTGAATAATTTTGTCGCATAGGCAAACACTGTCACTTCATTATTCACCACTTTTCCAGATCATTGATGAGTGTCACACAGTGCAGATCCCAGGACAGACCTCCAGGGACCCGGTGACTGGTCTTTGGCTAACACAAACACCATTACATGTTTTTAACCACTTATACATCTGTGGAGGGACTTCCCCTGGTACTCCATAACATCATAACTTCTCCAAGTGCCTTTTGTGAGAGACCTTGAACATAACTTTTGGAAAATGCAATTTAACTACAGCAGCCAGCTATTTCTTGCCTGGACCTGTGTTGACACCTTCAAAGATATCTAATAGATTTATGAGACACGACTTTCCCTAGAGAAGCCATGTTGACTCTTCCCCAGTATATCCAGATCTACCTAGGCTCCAGCTAATTCTGTTGTATATTACAGTTTCTTCTGATTTGCCTGCCACAGGAAGAACATTTACTTGTCTCCAGTTCCTTATGCCCTTTTTAAAGAAAAATTATGTCATATTTTCTGCCTCCCACACCATTTAGTGCCATGTCAGAGGAGAGTGGAGTAAGGCTGGAATAAGTAGTGATATTTTATCTCATGACCTCATGAGAAATGAGAGCTACCTCAGCAGCCCCTCAATCAGGTTATGCAAGTGAATCAGTGCAATTTGCCAAACCCCAGGTTAGCACCTGCGTAGACACAGATTTACACCTTTACATCCGTCTGAGCAGGTCAAGATGCAGCAAGGGCAAGGACAGGATTTGCTTTGATCAGCTTAAAGGGACCAGTCCATACCTGTGCTTGGGCGCAGAGGTAAAAGGTCTTTTCCAACCATAACGGCTCTGTGATCCTATGCTCCATCATGAACTCCCTTTCAGATCATCCTTGCAACATTTTTCAGCTTTCCCAGCCACTTTTGACTGTATTGGTTGTTACACTCTTTACATAATCCCTATCAGCAAAACCAGTGCTCTCAGCTGAGCTGACCCATTAGCAGATCAAGGTTAATTACTTGTGGTTTCTTTTCCAAAGCCACCAGTCTCTAAGCAATGTTGCATTACAGTGTACATCAGTACTGACCGATGGAGCTTGTCTTCACCCCCAGCACCTCAGTCTCACTCCAAGGCTGCTTTCCCTCTGCTGCCTGTTCCAAGCTCCTGCTCTTTCC
>NW_010199698.1:54207-82362 GCF_000695765.1 Mesitornis unicolor
CTAGAAGAATCCATCTTTTCCTTTCTTCCTTTTTCTTTTTTCTTTTTGGGCTTGGATACCTTCTCTGGAGTTACCCCTTCTTGACTGTGATGGCCACAAGACCCGTCTGCACCTTCCTGTGGGTACCCATCTACCACCTGGGCACTGCTGGATACCCAAGCAGGACGCACCATCCCCTTAACACGCTGAAACAACTTCCTGCTCCAATGAGAGGGCCCTGAAACCAGGCAGGTCCTCGGAGACAAACCATTCCTGGTAGGAAAGCCTGGGTAAAGCAGCTCCTATCCCAGCCTGATTTTCCCTAAACAATGTGGCTAGTGCTTTAAGCGCTACTTTTTCCCAGCACTGTTTTATTTTATGATATCTGTGTTGAGGTTTCTGCCCCCACACAGAGCACCTCAGATGTGAGAATAAAGATTTCCCAGCAGCAACCTCTTCCCAGGACAAAGCGTGGTGGCCTTCTGTAGTCAGGATGAGAGGCAGGGGAGAAGTGGAGTCGAGAGGCTGCTCTGAGTTTGCAAGTGCCTGTCACAGTTTGGTTTGTAATTCCAGATCAACACAAGGAGTTTCTAAATTGATCTGTCCTCATGCAAGCACTGCTGCCCAATTCAGAAAAGCCTCGTTCTCCCCTGTGCCTCTCCTGTAAGTATAACTCTTTACCATGCAAAAAGTCAAATTGCGTAAGCCTTTTTAAGCTTCTTTTTCCTTTGGGTTATGCAGTTTGGAATCTATTTTGAGAAGTGGAGATTGTCATCTATCATATGGGAAATATTATATATCAAGGGGAAAAGTTGTCTGCCTTTAGCATGCCCGTCTTGGTTGTAGCTGACTTAGAAACTCTCCTGTGCTGGTTTGATTTTAACTGAGACATTAATAAATCAGCGACAGAAGCCCTGATGGGGAGGAATGCCAATCATCCCAAATACGTGCCCAGAGACACTGACTCCTGGGCCTCACCACCCAACAGTTCCAGGAGGCTGCGAGATGCCACGTTTTCCCTTCCCTCAGCAGATGCTGAAGACATCGAGCTGGCAGGACCAACACAAATCTAACTCCACTCTGGCTACACACTGGCTTGAGCAACCAGGGCTTCAAGTTATTAGAACTCCCGAGGCAGACTCTGAATGTAAAATAGGTGCCACAGCTCTTTCTTGGTGGAAAAGAGATGAAAAATCAATGCGTTTGAAAGAGAAATAAAAAATAATGTCTGGTAGCACTAATATTCTGCCATGCAAGGCTGCAAGTGCAGAGCCTCTCATGGTAACCTTGATTAAGAAAAACATCTTACTTTAGAGGGAGATTGAAGATCTAGAAAGTACGTCTAAAAAGGTGACCTCTGGGTGATAAGCGTAATTACTGGTGCCCCCATGGAGTGTCGTGTATGTGACTTACAGCGGAAAAATAAAGACCTGGCGTGGGATCATAAATTCAAATCTAATCTGAGAAGTAACAAAGCTTCTTGGATGCAGGCAAAAAGCGTGGATCTGCATTAGCGCAGGTGTCACGCTGGCTGCGCTCCTCCCTTGAAAGCCCTACTCGGGGAGTTTTTCCCATTGATTTCAGTGGAAACGAGATCAATTGTCTCCTTGGGTTCCTGTGTGGGAATGAGATTATGTTGAATATTAATTTGGCTTGCAATGGGCCCTGACTGTAATTTTCTATCAGCAAAGGAGAATTCATGTATTTCCATAAATTCAGATAGTTCCATCTATTCATTCCACATATTCATAGACATTATCTCAATTCCCAGCTCTAGTTCAAACAAAAGTTAGTTCCTTTTACAAATAAATTATTTTTCACCGCTGATGATATTTCTAATTTTTGTAGGCAAATTTATACATTTGAACAAAGGAGACAAAAAGTATCTTTGATGTAGCAAAGCCTTTCTGAGAGCCGTACATAAAATAAAAGAGAAAAGATAGTCTGGAAAATTTAAGGAACGGATGGGAATGATTCCAAGTTACCTTGTACTTAATTGAAGTTCTCAGAAATGTTCTTTTCTTGTTTTCTATATTGGAGCTGATCCTTGAAGTACATATGAATGCTTCTTGAAATCGGCATTTAATCTTTGACTGCATATATTTTTCTTCACTTGCAGAAATGGAAGGAGCCATTATGGGATTTCTTATTCTTCAGCATCTCTTCACCTTGGTCCCAAATTTTTGATGAATTTTGCTGGGGGATATGATAACACTGTCCATATTGTTCAGGACAGGATTTGCCCATTTTCTGCTGCTGGCAATCCCATCTGTACACTAGTGATTTCTGTGATAGGGTGACAACCTCAGCCAGTGCAAGTCTGCCTTGCTTCACTGCTCCTAAATTATCCCACAGGAGAATTTCCTTGGGCATCTTCACCTAAACAGAACTATTACCCAGTGAAAAAGAAATCTGGCTGGGGTTTCCTGGGGTTTTTGAGTGTTGGACAGCTTGGAGTGAGCAGGAGCTGAATGATGGGCACAGGTCTGGAAACCCAAAATATATGCTTGGTTTTTGTTTTGGAGGTTTTTGTTTTGGTGTTTGGGTTTTTTTTCCCCAGAGCTCATAGACCAAAACGCTGGGTGATGCTCTGTTTGATATGAGGAAAGTCCTGCTGGTTAAAATACATCTTTTATAACTCATCATTAAGGCAGGTGTACTCAGCCTTCCCCAGCAGTGGCTGGACACGATGGCTTTGCCACCCTGTGCCTCACTGGAGCATCCTAGAGTCATCAGATCATTGAGGTTGGAAAAGCCCTCTAAGATCATCAAGTCCAACTGTCAACACAACACCACCATGACCACTAAACCATGTCCCCAAGTGCCACATCCATGTGCTTCTTGAACCCCTTCAGGGATGGGGACTCCACTACTGCCCTGGGAAGCCCCTTCCGATGCTTGACCACTCTTTCAGCAAAGAAATTTTTCCTAATAAACGATATAACCCTCCCCTGACACAACTTGAGGCCGTTTCCTCTTGTCCCATCACTTGCTACTTGGGAGAAGAGACCGACCCCTCCTTGCTACCCCCTCCTTTCAGGAGTTGTAGAGGGTTGATAAGGTCTCCTCATCTTCTCCAGGCTGACCCCCCCCCCCCAGTTCTCTCAGCTGCTCTCCATCATTCTTGTGCTCCAGATCCCTCCCCAGCTCCACTGCCCTTCTCTGGCCACACTCCAGCTCCTCAATGTCCTTCTTGGAGTGAGGGGCCCAAAACTGAACACACGATTCAATGCGCGGCCTCCTCAGTGCCCAGTACAGGGGCAGGATCCTCCTGCAGCAGCCCCAGCTTCTCATTTCCCTCTCAGCCCTGCTTTCCCCCAGCAGCATCTGGACCAGCAGGAGCCCTGCTTTGAACCATGTCGCAGTTTATTAATGACAAACATGCTTGCTGTTCCAGCATGCAGGCATGGCATCTCTGTCTTCAATTCTTGCCTGCGTTTGATTTCTTAGATTAAACTGCTTGAATCAGGAATATGCCTGACCCATATGGAGCCACTCGTTCTGCCCATGGTACGCTAATCATGATAGCAGAAATAATAATACTAATGACAACGTTGTCCTGGGTGGGATATTAAAAATCCAGTAGTGCCACAACTCCCGGAGGAATCTTAAAAGGCGCTATAATTAAGTCACAACAGCGGACAGACCTGCTGCGAGTGAGAGATGCCAGAAGAAAAGGCACAGACGGTATGGCTTCAGTACGGGCATGCAAGGAACTGGGGTTCACAAAACTTCTACAGAAAATGGAATAGCAGGAGGCAACTTGGGATTTCTTAAGACTTGCAGGGAAAAGTAATGGGCAAACAAGCTGTGGAAGGTAATGGTACAGCCACGGGTGAGCAGCATTAAAAAAGGACCTTCTGCAAATGTATCTCAAAGAAAAGAAAACCATTGCAGTATAACAGGGAGGGGGGTGAAATCAATGTCAGCTCAAAGTCATTGCAGTACTTGAAGGAAAGGGAAAATGTTCGGGTGACTAGGAAAAGACTAAGTTCTTTTTTAAAAAAGTAGCATTCTTCATAAGCAGTATACAAATGAGTGTGTGAAAAATTAAATTTGTATAAAGAAGGTGTGTGAGTAGCAGGGAAGAGAATTAGCAGTGATTTATTGCCACACTGGCAATTCCCTGGAGAGAATTACGTGCAGTGGAAAAGAATAAAACACCGGAAAAAGTCAAGTGTGGGTATTAAAATGTATATAGAGAAAGAAACATGATTTTGGCAACTCTCATAAGTTAGTATGACCTTAGCCACTAGTAAAATAGCAGCACAGACAGAAAAACCCCTATATCTCTGCACAGCTAGGAGATAATGGAGCAGGAAGCAATACGCAATATAATTTAAAAAGAAAGATCACCACAGAGTGACTGCCTTTGAAAATAACAATTAAAATAGATGATATGATCAAAATATGCCTAATACCTCTACACAAGGATAATATTATTCACAGTCAGTCCTCCTGAGTTCAGTACAACTTTCTGCAGCTGGAAAGACGTTTGCATCTGTAAATGTCTGTGGGATGAGAGTACTCGTGGGGCATGGGAATGCAGCTCCCAGGGTGCCAAAAGTGAGCCTGGAGCCCCTGTGCCCATTTGTGGGGCCATGGTGGGCTGCAGCAGTTGTGGGAGAGAAGAGTTCACCTATTTGGATTCCCTGAGAGATGCTCAAAAGGGAAGAAAAAAATTATAACCATCTGTGTGCATCTAAACACTGTAAACAGGGGAAGGGGGAGGTTGTTTTGTATGGCACCAGGAGGTGGAATTTGCACTACCGATGGGAAACATAAAAAAACCTGCTCACCAGCAGGGAAAGGTAAATTTGCGGGAGTATCAAAAGCTTTCCTCAGCAGCTGGGGTAGGCTGCACAGGGCCATGCTGGTGCCGCAGCCTGGAGACACTGAAAACTCGGTTAAACAAATCATTAGAAAACATTGAGCGGGATTCATTAGGAAATATGGAGTGGGATATGGTCTTATTCTTGCAAAGCGAATGGCTGCGAGAACCTAATTAGTTATTTCAGTCAGGCTCCCCGGAGTCAGTCATGTCTGGATTTGCCTCTCTGACTCTCTACAACCAGTTTCTGCCCTGATTTCGGGTCAGCCAGGCAGTGGGGAGCCCTGGGGAGCTGCAGCAGCACCCAGCACATGGAAGGTGCAGGGCAGCAATGCTATCGAACCTTAATGGGAAAAATTAATGAGTAAAGAGGAAAAAGACAGAGATGACAGCAGGAGGGCAGGGGAGAGGTTTTTGAAACTGCTGGACAGTCACCAGCTCCAGTGATGCCACTGATTTCCTTTGCAACCGAAGCATTTGTTCATTTTTTGGAGTTTTGTTTCAGCCCTGTATCTGCTCAGGACACATGTCTGTGTGCTGTGAAATTGGCTCCTGAAGACACACAGGCACATGGTGATGTTTCTGTTGGGTGTGATATGGAGCATGTAACACAGGAGTGGTTTTAAGCCAGGTTTATGCTGCCTGGGGGAGGACAGGTAATATGTGATCTGGCACAAAGCCTGGTGCTATAGAGTTTACACATCCACACTTTTTGACTGGTATAAGGCAGTGTTTTGAGTTTGTACTGACATGATGCTTACCTTTGTGTGATCATAACTGTTCTGATCCTATAGCCTCGGTGTCCAAGTTACTATTGAAGTGTGGCTATAAAGAACTAAAGCCTCGAAAAAGGTTGGTAGAATAGCAGCTCTGCTGATGGTTTTAATACTGCAGCTTCAGGCTGGGCAGGAGTTGACAAGGTTTCCGCAAGTTAAATCAGTCCTGGTGCTTCTATAGGCAACAGAAAATGCATTGAGCCGTCTTCTGGGCCATCTTTATCCATATTGCAAGGAAGGCATGGGCCAGAAGTGAGCCCTAAGGGTGGTAGCATCCCACCTCTGAGGTGGAGAGAGCATCCTAACATGCAGATACCGTGTGTCTGATCATCAAGTCCAACAGTCAACCCAACACAGCCATGCCCACTCAACCATGTCCCGATTTTGGGGGATGTTGTTTACACAGCCATTGGCAGGACTGGTAGAGAAGCAGAGGGCAAGGACAGCCCAGGGATACCTCAGCCTGGCTGGAGACCCAGCCGTGTCTGCACTGGCAGTGGGAGAAGCCATTTGTGCTCTGTGTTTGCTAACAGAGAGTTAGGAAGGACCTGAATGGCTTTGCTCCAGCTGCTCCATTGCTGTATTGATTGTCTCTGCCGCCACAGCCGTGACAAGGGAGCGAGCAGTGACAATTCATCCCTGTGTACAGCGGAAAGGAGGGGTGGGAGGGTGAGGCCGGGGAAAGCAGCGGCACGGATTGCCGAAGGACAGCCATGGGCCAGCTGTGCTCACAGGACCCCCTCGAGTCCCTGGATTTTCATGCAAAACGTGTGTTTGTACCAGAACATCCTTTAAATCTCTTCCCAGGGCACTACATCAGGAGCAGTTTGTAATGCGATGATGATGTGACCGTGAGCGAGGCACAGGCTGCTTTAAGCCCATGGTTGTTCAGCAGCCGATGAGGTTTTCTGAGCTCTTTGGGCTGTGCTGAGCTCTCCCCACATGGTGGATGAGTTCCCCTCCACAGGCAGTTCAGGTGCCCCCAGGTGGTCCTGCCACAGAGGAATGGTGGATTTGCACCCAGGCACTCTTTTCCTAATACAACTCAGCACAATAACACAAAACAAGAAAGCACAAAACCCCCCTGAAAACCAAACAAACTCTGTCACAAGCAGATCTCTCTGGGGCTGCCAGGATTTCCCACAGCGTTCCGTTCTGGGTAAAGGACACATGAGCAATTTGGGGAGTCCCAGCCACCTGTCCTTACCATCACCCCCCACATGCAAAGGGATGTGTGGACACTGGAGTTTTTGAGCTGTCCTATGTCTTAGCACGGTCAGGGTAGTTTTTAACAGAGGTGGGTGTAAATAACCCTTCTGCCCAGGCTGGAGCTGGTGGGGGTCCCAGGGAGCGGCCAGCACCCAGGGGAGTGCTAGGGGCTGGAGCCACCCTCTATAGATGGATTTCTTTTCTTAAATTATGCTTTAATTTCCTCTCCTTCTGGTACCAATGCCTATGTTTTAATGAGCTCGCTCCCCTAGCATATCAAACAAGTCTGATCCCTGGTGCTCCCTGTTTGCAATTCCCAGTGGCTCCTAACCAAGAATTGTGCTGTTTAATTTTGCCAGTCTTCTAGTTTACATTGAAGCATTAAAAAAAAACCATAGGCGAAAGGACCGTATTTCTCCCGGCCTATTGATAGAGCGTGATAGGTATTAAATTCTATAATTCTTTCACTGGCCTTTAAGCAGCCTTGGTGTTAATATTTAATGATGAAAGATGCTGGTAATCAGCCTTGTATCCCAAGTGTCTGAATGCTTTATGATCTTGCCTTTGGGAGCCTAATTGTGAACCCAGCCTGCCAGAGCTTCCCACCCCAACTTAATAAACTTTGCCATTCCTGCCCAGCACATCATCTGTCTCCAGGCAGGATCTGGAGCAGAGACGATCGGGTAGCACAGGAAGAAAGGATGGAGAAGAGCAGGATAATGAGGGTGAGCATGGATGCTGCTGAGGCAGAGACAGGCGTTGAGCAGGCTGGAAAGCCCGGCCCAGCGAGGGGCACCCGCTCTTGCTTTGACACTGCTCTGGGGAGAGCTCTACCTGCCGCCTTGTGGCACAAATATCTGCAGGCTTGTCACAGTTTCTACAGTTGCTCTATCACCCAATGCCTCCTCCCCACCTAGGGAGAGGGGTTGGGAAAAGGAAAAGGGATTTGTGGCTTGAAATAGAAATCTGTTTAATAAAATATAATAATAATATTAATAACAGTATTATAAAATACACACAGTTTTACTTAGTCAATACTCTATGGGGAGTAGGCCTCAGGGTTAGGACAGTAATCAAGTCCCTTTGGAGATGTCAGCCACGGAAGAGGGAGCAGGAAGGAAAGGAAGAGGCAGAGGAGGAGGAAGAAGGACTGTCCCAGCAAACTCCCCAGTTTATATTAAATGTGACATTGATGGCATGAACTGCATTAATTGCTCAGCCTAGGGTCACCCTTGAGGTTGACTCCTCCAGGTTTCCGTTCTTCCCAGCCTTGCAACTCAAGACCTTGAAGACCTTGATCCCTATAGCAACCTGCATGCCAACATTAGCTGAAACCTATAACAAAGTTTTTATCAACTTTGTTCCCATGAAAATAGTGTTGCAGTCCTTACAAAATTGCAGTTTTCCTCTAGAGAAAACTGACTCTAAAATTCTGCACCACTAAACCAGGACAAGGCTACACTGTAGCCCAGAAGCAACCAACAAGAGTGCATTGAGCATGTCCTCCCCAGAGCAGACAGTAGCAGTCTGAGCTCCTCCACCTTCACCCCCTGGCCCAGATAAAGCTGGGCACTCCGTTCTGGACTCACAGCTCCATCTCCAGCCGGTTTCCATTATGGGGTGTGCAGGCTGATGTGGAGGTCTGTCACAGCACAGGTAGTGCTGCTGAGGGTGATGCTTAGTGAAGCATGGGTTTGAATGGCCTCAGGCAATGTCAGCAGAGCCCTGTGCCAAAGGAGAACTGCTGTTACGTGCTAATAGTACTTAGCACTTACACATTGCAGAGACATTTGTGTTCAAAGCCATGTACAAACATGGTCTCATTAACTGCTGACATGGGAGCAAGCATTGTTATTCCAAGCCAGCTGTTGGGAAACTGAGGCAGAGATGCAACCATGGAGCTGAGGCAACAGAAGCAGACATCGCCCATCTGCCATGACCACATCCCGCTGCCTCCCTGGTGCAGGGTTGTGGCCTCTGGCTCTTCTGATGCCAGCACTGGGCTTGCTGGTCCTTAACCCTTTTGGTACCAGTACAGTAGGAGCCCTTCCCATACCACTGTGAGCACCGTTGTAACAGTAACGACGTATTTCACCTGTAGATATTTTATTCCAATTTAGGAGACACAGTAAGCTTTCTCCATAAGGCATAAACCTAATTTTGCTTTATATTTGTCTGCCTAGGGTTTATGCTTGTATAATGAGATGAGTAAGTAACCTTGCAAGCTGATTGTGGTATACGGCCACATATAACCATGGTGGAGGCTGGGAGCAAGTCTTCCCTCCTGAGCATGACCCTGAGGAAAGGAGCCACAGAAGGAGCCAAGCAGGACTGGGTCACTGGAACTGGAATCACTGAGAGGCCCCAGCAGGAGGAACGTCCCACAGAGCTGCTGTGCAGAGACCGCAGATCTTGGTGAAAACTGCACCCCAAGGCAGCTCTGGCTGCCCCAAAGCAGAGATTTATGTGATGATGACAGTATGATTTTCATTGCCTGATGTAGGGAGATACCAGGGCTCCCAGGCAAGGGGCAGAGAAGTCTTCTTCATGCTGATGGATTGGCCAGAGTAGTTTCAATCACTTACAATCACTGATGAGAAAGGTTCACCTTCCCAGGGTGAGGACTTGAAGGACTTGGTAGCTGGGTCCATCCCAGAGCTCCTTTCCTGCAGGTTGTATGAGCCACAGCCCCACCAGAGCTCCTTCAGGGGTGGGCAACTGCCTCTGGGGAAGGCTCACACACTGCAGTGTCCCAAGGGACCAAAAGAACAATTTCTAAGTGCTGCAAAAGTTCCTGTACAGGCATCCAGGTTTGAATAAAAAAGGGGAAGAAATATCATGTCACAGAGCCAGCTCCTGGGACAACGAGTCCTGCTGCCCCTGCAGAGTGAGCTCCTGGCTGCTGCTGCAGTGGTGACGGGCACGGACAGGCAGCTCCCACTTCATGCTTCAAAGCAGGATGAGAAATGGGGAAGGCGGTGATGTGCTGGGAGAGCACCAAGCCAGAGGCTGGCAGAGGCAGATAAGGCTTCCCAGTGGCAGGCAATGAGCAGAGCTGCCTGCCTGTCTGCAAGGTGCCACAGTGAGCAGAAGTCTGGGATGTCCCCACAGAGCCAAAGCTCTCCTTGTCCTACCTCTCTCAGCCCTGGTGCCTCTCATTTGGGACCTCACCCTTGGCCATTCAGTGCCCTCAGGGGGAGTCCTGCGTAGCTGTGACGAAGCCACAACCTCCTACAGGTACCCAGTCCTTGGCACCTCCCTATGAGCATCCCACAGCCAAAGCCTGCCCTCCCCCTTCTTTTGTCCATCAGTGCTTGCCCCCAAGCCTCCCACCACTGTCCCCATACCCTGTCACTCAGTATTAGCCATCATATGCACCCTTCTCTGAAACAAAGAGTTTCCCTGGCGGTGCCTTGACCAGGAGTCAAGCCTTAACAAGCACCTTGTAAAAGTAAAAAAACCAAAAACATGGAAGGGATCAAATGTTGCTGGGAATCTTTAACTTCTCCCTGGTCTTCCTGACTTGACATACAAAGGCAAAATAAGATTTTCAGTGTATCAGAGCGCCGTGCAGGAAGGCACACTGTAAACAAACTAATGAGTTTAGTGCCAGTGAGAATAGCCCGCGCTATTACATCTCTCTTCCCAAAATGAGAGAATCCTTCTGATACAATTTACTGACATCATTAGCAGGGCTTCCTGCACTGCTACAGAGTCTTCCCCCACCGCTGCTTTGGATTTTAAGCTTGCAGGCTTAAAATGTTATTGTTTTAATCTTTACATAGCAAGAACATTTTAGAATTGGAAACTAGCTTTGTCTGGGGGGTTGCCTTGAAATGCTCACATTCACCTAAAGGGATGTAGACTCTGAAGTATAACAATGACAAATTAACTTTTACTGCTAACAGCCATTTCAGGAAAATCATTAGCTTCTGGGGTTTTTTATTTTCTTGTTGCAAACTGCTTCCTGTACTTCCTCAGGGGAGCTGAGCTGCTCCAGCCATTTTGGGCAGTGTCGAAATGATCCAGCAACCTTTAGCTGAGTGTTTTGGAGTGGAAACAAGATAGATCTAATACAAAATCAAAAAAAGTAGATGCTAGAATTTGGCATCTGGAAATACAACATTTCTGCATCAAATTCAGTCTCTGTCTGCATTTTCTAGACCAATTGAGTTCTTCCTTGTGTAAGCTGCCTGCGCTGCAAAATGCTCAGTTTGGAGTAACAGCTGCAGGCCTGGAGAATCAAGTGGTGTCGGGATGCTCTGGAGTCCGTCGTTAAGTCTATTTTCTATTTTCTATGGCAGCACAGGATCTTAATATGCCTAACAGAATATGTAATGAGTATCCGGAGTAACGCATGAGTAATCCAGTTTGCACTTCAATACATTACTGGCCTGTGTAGTGCCACTATGATGCAGACTGCTGAAGAAGCTGCTCCTGAAACTGCTGTAGAATCACAGAATTATTTAGTTTAAAAGAGACATCAGGAGGTCTACAGCCCAACCTTCTGCTCCAAGCAGAGCCAGCTTCAAAACAAAGCTGGGTTGCTCAGGGCATTGACCTGCTGAATTTTGAGCATGTGCAAGGATAAAGATCCTTCTACTTCTTTGTGCCGTTGGCCTCGTGCTTGACATACCTCATAGGGAAGAACATTTTCCTCATGTTTGGCTGAGGTTTCCCTTGCGGCTTCTGCCTGTTGCCTCTTGAACTTCGGTGTGCACATCCAAAAGAGTCTTCCTCCTTCCTATACACAGGTTTCCTGGTTGCCTTAATGGGGATAGATTGTCTCTGCAGATTTAATTCTCCGTTGTTGGGTTTTCCCACTGCAGCCCCACCTCTGGGCCTGCCCCTGGAGGAACCTGCCTTACTGCTGGCTGCAGACAGAGCCCTTGGATGCCTCATACTGCATGGGGCTGGCACTCCTTACAGTCCTCTCCATCCTGCCAGCACAACACGTACACTCACTGCACACTCACCCTTCCCAGCTTTGCATTTATATTTAACTTAGGAACAGCTAACTCAGATTGAGCTGTTTCTTTTCCAGACAAACTTGTCAGACCTTCTTTGTATGCTTCCCCGTCCCTCTTTAGAACCTCTACCTTTTACTTTCCTGAATCCTAATTAACAATCTACATCTGTCCTACAGACCCCGGGAGCAGTTTCCAAATCATGGCCACATCCAGCCCTGCCTGTCCAAGCACTCATTTCCATTCAGCCAGCTCAGCTCTTCATTCATGCAGAAGCTGTGGGACTTTCTGGCAGGTGGAACCTTGATGGGTGAGCTGTAAGTTCAAAGGTACAGCCTGGATGGTGGGAGGTGCACCATCGCTCAAGCTGGAGACCAGAGAGGATGTGGAGATCACCCTCAGTGCTTTCCAGGGCAAATCATCAGATCAGTGCTAGGTCTTCCTGGTGAAAGCCAACAGCCCAGTATTTACTGATGACCTGGAAGGGAGTGTGCAGCCTTCAGAGATAAGAATTAAAGAGGATAGAAAACCCAGCGGGTTGACAAATATCTCCAAGACAGCATGAATCACTTGGTAGGCTGAATTTGTTCCAGAAGTCTGAATTTTGGTACAATACAATGGAGATCTATGCATCTAGGAACAAAGATATACATACAGGTTGGGACTGTTGTATGGAGCGTGGATTAGAAAAGCATAGTGAGATCAAGTGGAAGCCTTCTAAACTTGAAGTTCCTAAAGAGAAGAATGATAAAGAGCAATGCACACTGGCTTCACATTCATATAGGACTGTATACTGCTTTACTAAGACTACTGGTGTGTTTAATGTCCAGTTCCAATGTCAAGCATAATGAAAACATGGAAAGAATTAAAGAAAGCGGTACAAAAGTTAGTGAAACTCTGAAAAAAAAACCAAATCACAAACCACCTTGTTTGATAATGAAAGTTTTAATGAAAAGCACTTTGAATAGTCGCTTGACTCAAGTTTGAAAGTACCCAGCAGAAGAGAATATATTTGAGACCAGAGAGCTCTTTAATCTGGCGATCAAAGGTGTAACATGATCGGGTGGCTGGAAGCTGAAATTAGACAAATTTGACCTGAAAAGAAGACACATTCCAACAGCGAAGGAAATTAGCCGTTAAACAACATACAGAGGAGAGGGTTGATTCTTCCTCACCTGGAGTTTTTTTTACTTGAAATAGGATGTCTTTCTAAAAGATCTGCCTTAACTCAGCCAGAAATTATAGGCTTGACACAGGAATCACTTGGTAAAACTCTCTGGCCTTGGTGATGAAGGAGGGCAGAGTAGCCTTCCTGGCCTCAGCATCAATAACCCATGACATCCTGTCACAGCAACGTTTGCTCATCTTGATCTACATGACTTTAAAAGGCACATGAACATGTCTAGTTGCACTTGAGTTACCTTGAGTTATTTACAGATTACTCCACTGCATGCAATAGCTCTGCATCAAATTCTCCTTCAATTCCATGCATGTCTGTGTAGTTTGGACACATCTCCTGCTTCCCACCTTTCACTGCTTCTCTAGGATTTCCCCTCTGTGGCACCTCTGACACAAAATCACCCACCTCAAAGCAGAGTTAATCCAGATCCCCCTTCTTCAAGGAGATGTAGCACCATGAGGTGCAGCCATCCTAAGTCATCCCTGTGCTGAGCACAGCTGCACTCATCGCACGCTCCCAGAAGGACCACTGGGTGCCACCAGGTCTTTGGGAGGCAGCAGCAGGGCAGAGATGAGTGATGGAGGCTGTGCATCCTCTGTTTTAGCTGATTTGGTGTGCAGAGACAGTGCTGGTAGGAGGTGGGATCAGTCCCTGGAGAGGAGAGGGACAAACCCACCCCTGCATCAGGCTCAGGAGCTGTGCAGAGGTGACTCAGTCCTGACGCGGTGGGAGCCTGTGACCCCGTCCTTGGCATGGTCCAGAAGAGTGGGCACAAGCTTTGCTTACCTTCTCATTTTCAATATTGGTTATATTTTGATTTGCATAATCCAGTACAGTAAACAATACAGTCAGATGAGACTAAACGAGGGGTAAAAAGAGGAAAACACAAATATATTTACCCAGTCTAATGAGCAGCACATTGAGCAGACACGAGCGGCCACCTGGACTCCTGAAGGGCACAGCCTGGCACCTTGTATGAGAGCTGGGAGGTGTAAAGTGGGGGAAGAGAATCAATGCAGTGTGGGAGAAAAGCAAAATCACTGTCTCAGGGATGAAGGATGCCACATCCTCCCAGCTCGAAAGGGTCATCTGTCCTAGTAATGCCTCCCGTGCTGCTCATGCTCCCAGTTGTTGCAGGATGAAGGAATACTTGACTGCAGGATGCTCCTTGGCACTGCCTGATGGCCTTTGCTTCTCCAGTAGATGCTAAGCATGGATATGGATGGTGTGAGCTGCAGGGAAGTCGTGTGGATCAGGGATGGGGGGGGCGCTCACACAGGCTTGAACTAGCAAAGCAGCCTGGTCAGGTACCTCAGCAGCAACCCACATTCCTCTTTTCATGCTTCCCAGCTCAAGACAGTGCTACAAACACCTCTGTGAAACGAAGACTGAAACAACCCATGTCTGCAAGCAGAGAGCATGCTTGAAAGAAGAGATCAGGAAATCAGCACGCATTGTTGAAATGCCAGGTTACATTTTTTTAAAGAGATTTTGAGAGTAAATTCGTTTTAATTAAATGCCTTTAAACAAAACCAAACACAGCATTTCATTTTGGTTTTAATGTAACGTTTCTTTCCATCCCAAATCTATTTCTCGAGGCTTTGTGTCAGAGAGAGACCTGAAAAATAAAAAAGAAAAAGACTGGCTTTAGCCAATGGGGTGCGTTTTCCTTTGTCTTGGCTTAGTAAGCAAACTTAAAAAAAAAAAAAAGAAAAGATGACTGCACAAAGCCCTCTCCACGAAGCTCCTGACATGTGCCAGCCCCACGCTTTCAGTGGGGACTCAATTGTTTGCTGGTACCTCCCGTGCACAGGTAATAAGAGCCCTGGCAGAAGGCAACCCGCTGCCCGCCGCTGAAGTGCATAATAAGGTGTATGTTTTATACGGGAGATGGTTTTAATGGGGTTTAGTGGATCTAAGAGTCTCCACTGTGTCATAAATTCCTGAGACAAGCTTTTGGTGTCATATTGCTTCTTGTTATAATGAAGGGGATTTGAATAGGATGTAATGTAGTCGGGAGCTAAGATATGGCAGCAATTTATCACGAGAATCTGCTGCAGTGCTCAGGAAAATGAAAGCTTTTTTAGATATAGATACAGATGGATTGGAAATGGACTTGCTTCTCACACAGGAGGCTCCTTTATCACCAATAATATCAGGACAAATACTGCTTTGCACTTGGCACGGTCTCTAATTGCATTAACATATCAGTTGTGAGTGGTAATGCTCCAAGCCAGAAACTCATCACCAGTAGAGCCTCTGGCATACGAAGAAGGGTGCCAGCTGCTTGTAGGTGTGAATATTGTCATAAATGGGATTTCATAAGCAGAAGTAAAAGATCCACTCGTATCTCCTTCTACAGTAAATGAAGCAGCTCCTTGCTCTGTAGCTCCTTGCTTTACAGCTCCTTGCTCTCCTTCCCTAGCAAAGCATGCATACGTGGATGCGAACAGAGGAGGCACAGCAAACCTTCAGGGACAAAGTCTCATGTGAGTTCTCCAAGAATAAGCATTTTGCTTTTGTATTGACCTGCTATCCTCCTGCACTGGGACAATGCGTGTCTAATCTTGGCACAATAAAGAATATAGGGCACTGGGGACTAAGTCAGGGAAAGGACCTGAAAAGAGCCTTAGAATAAAGCATGGGGTAAAGTATGACACTATCGTGCTCTCAGCCGCGTCACCCTCTCTGCCCAGGATGACTGGAAGGCATCTGAACAAAGAAATGCTACAGCAAATGTAGAAAGACCACCCAATGCCACCACTAGCCCAGGTAGCTGGGGCCTAGCCTTGCCTCCAGCCCAGCATCTTGCAGGACATATTACATGGACCGGCCTTGTGCAGCGACGTGTCCTGCAGGATGGTGGAATAGCCCAGAGAAAGGACAGAGAGGAGACAGAGCCAGCACTGGGAAGGGATGCTTAGGGACACGGTGCAACCCATCAGCAGTGCCCTACCACCTATCTGCAGGCAGGGCTCCTCTGTCAGACCCAGGACCATTCCCAGGGTCCTCCTAGTGCAGGGAAAAAGCCATTTCTACAGCTGGTACAGCCTGAGTATGATGGGCCTGAGGGCACTGATAGGCTTTAATTGCCCAATTGGCCCCACCTGGGCTCCCCACTCACCTATCCAGCAGCTCCATTTAAATTTAAGCCTGAGGGCTTCATTCTGGTCTCAGGTATGCTGTGGGTGCTTTTGTTTCTAGCCTGGACTAGTCTTTGTAACTGAACCCTGGACCTGAGTTGTCAACTCATCTTCTCTAGGACTGGTGATGGACCTGCCTTTGTCACCAGCCAAGTCCCAGCGAGTTGTTGCAGGATGTGCCAGTCCCTGGATGCTGCCCTGCTGCTGGCTGCCCCCTTGGCTCAGGAGCAGCCTTTTCTTGCTGCTTCTTCCATTGAAGGCAACCTACAAGACCATGGAGAAAGCTCCTGCATCACACGGAGAGCCTGACCAGAGCACTGGTGAGTGTCCAGCTCCTTCAGGAGACAGGCAAGTGGTATCCTGAAGGGGCAATGAGACAGAGGAGTCAGAGCTGTGCCTCCACAGCAGGCTTTCTCCTCAACCTTTTTGCCTTTAGCTTCTGGTCTAACATGCAATGCATCCCCTAGCATGTGGGGCTCAACCCCCAGGGGATGCACTGCTTAAGTATAGACATCAGTGATTTCCTAGGAGGACCAGTCCATCACCTGAAATATATCCTTCCTGCCTATGCCTGTGATCTCCCCTTGCCTGATGGATTTAATTTCTCTGAATGTAAGTCTGCAGCACAACTGCTACAAATACAGCACTAGGTGACCATGATGGGTGAGGGGAACTTCTGGGCTTGCTTTATCATCTGGTTTCAGGGTGCTCTGCAGCTTTCTGGCGTCACTGCAGGCATTACTGTAGCTGTCAATTGGAGTTCCACATGAAGTAGGAAAACCGGTCAGTGTTTCTCTTGCGCCTGCCTTCCTTTCAGGTTAAATACGATGGACCTTCTCCCAGTTTTTGGAAGTGTAAGAGGGTTACCTTCAGTATTTGGGTTGTGTTTTAGGTGGGAGAGGGGAAGGACCCAGATCTGTTCTGTTGCTGCCTGTAGGGGTTTCTTAAGTGTCAGCTACTCAAGGATGTAAATGCTGCATACATTAGGTTATTCAGAATTTAGCTTATCATCTTTTGATCTCGTATTTGTGTCTCTTTCAGGGCTCTGGATCTGTTTATGCACCCCACCCCCTTCATGTCTTTTTTCCTTTCTCCTTATAACTCTAATCATCCCTTTTAGCTTCTAAAGATAGGACAATGTTGTGATAAGGAAAATGTAATTTTGCAGCTTGACCTAAAAATGGGCATGTTTGGATTCAGTCAGTTCTTGGAATGCAGCTTCAGATTGAGGCACAACTTCCAAAAGTCCAAATCTGGGCTTTTCTTGTGCTGTGCAAAGGGGTAGGTGTCCCTTGAGACGCCTGGTGCCCGTCCCTCCCCTGCCACAGATGCTTGGCACTGGGACTTTGAGTTCAGGAGCAAATAGAAAGGCTGGGGTGGAGGTCCCATGTGCTTATGTTGGCTTTGGTGACTTTAGGGAGTGTCATGGCAACAGTGTTAGCTGGATAATTAATATTACACACAGGATTGCATTACAGGCATAGAAAACAGTGCTTCAAATACAGAAAGTAGCCCCTCTGTACTAGCCTGCTTCCCCGGTTGGGTGGGGACTGCTGTATTTTGGGATCAGTAGAGCCATGGGAAAGGTCAGAGGACCAGTGCTGTAGCTGATGCTATTTCTAGCACAAGGTGTGGTTTGTGGACACAGCCATCAAACTGATCCTACTCCTGCACCTCTGAAAGTCCTCTTTGCTGTCCTTGCCTCTCACCTGAACTACCCTGGGGACAGGGTTTGGATGTTTGGTGTGACACTTGGTGTGTTACTGCCTGTGAATTTCAGTCAGCACCAATAGTGTGAAGAGCACTGTGAGGACCTCAGCCCTGAACTGCACTGTTGGAGGAGGTCTCTTGCTCAGGCATTTTGCAGCCTGTTTGCTGATCTAGCACCAAAAGACTCCTTGTACCTTTTCCCTTACCTCTGGGTCCTGGTCAGCCCATCCTGCCCTCTGGAAGCTTCCTCCAGATGCGGGTGCTCAGTTGCAAGCAGCAATTTCAGTTGCTTTCCAAACTAAGCAGGGAGCAACAACAAGGATGAGGGAAGAGCTGCATTTCCTCGCTGAAGGATTAACTGAAGGCTTAACTGAAGCGATAACACACAATACCCACAGTGAAGTGTGAACACACAAAATGACCAGCTCTGCTGTTCATTAAGGCAGTGTAGGTGTTAGCTGATAGAGGAAAGTCACCCTACTATTGCTGTGGGGAGCTGTTAACTTGAATAACTGCGGCCTGTTGTAAGTGGAGTGGGGCCTGAAAGGAGGAATGTTAGCTATTGTAATTGCAACTGCAGTAATGAGGAGCTTGGGAGTGGGGTTGATAAGCAGCTAGATAATAGACTAATGAGCAGGATGGCTATGGTCTGTCAAAGGACTAACTAAGGTATCCACAGGACCCCTATGGTATTGCATGAGAAGGAAGTGTGGACCAGGAAACAGCCAAATATAGCGTTTAAAAGATGTATAGGATGAACTGAGCACTTAATGCTGATAATAATTGGAGCTTGAGGGTGTGCTTAGTGTATGAATAAAGTAATTAACCAATTAAAAATGCACAAGAGACGCATGATAGAAAATGATAACCAACAGGAAAATGATTGATGCCCTGTACGGGGAGCTGGAACATTCAATGTGTGTTATTAGGAGAGATGCCTGGGCTCTTCTGATACCGGCACATGTAGACCCACTGGGTGCTCTTTGATCACTGGTCTGCAGTGTTGTACTTGCCACCTGCTGTGCTGCCTGTGTGATAAATTGCCTGGAATTAATTCAACCCCCCTGTTTGCAAGAAGCAGACTCTGGGAAATGTGTGGCATCCACATCGGTTGGCTTTGAAATGACCAAGCATGTGGCAGGGCCCTGGGGGGCATCTGCTTTCCAGAGAGAGGGGATGCCTGAAAGGAGAAGCAGCCAGCACCGTGTGGCATGTCTAGAAGTCCCCAGATGAGCCGGGGGGATTAATCTGGTGATGCATGATTGAATTATCCTTCGCTAGGGTTTTTTTTGTGTTTTTTGTTTTAGTTTTGTTGGGTCTTTAATAAAAAAAAGAATTGTTTAAGACCACAGAAAATGTCTAGTAACAAAGATGATTTCTCTGCCTTTCAATGCCTTACTTTGAATACAGCAGTGCCGTGATCTGCACCGCTTGAATTCGTGTGCTTTCTGCATGAGCCTTGTGACAAAGGTTTTATTGTATGCTTGTAACTTCTCTTTTTTTTTCCTTCTCTAGATCCAATGCACTGAGAAGGCAGCTGCTGTGGTGGGCAGGTAAGTCAGGGCTTACATTAGGACCCTTGACTTGTTGCAAACCTGGGAAAATCTTAGGAAACAAGGCAAGTCATGGTGGGAAGAGAAAGATTTAAGTGACTGGATGCCACCCTGAAGAACCACATACTATTCTCACCTCTGCCACAGCATCTGATATCTGGCAAGTCCTGCACAGCAGATATTTTACTGGAAATTTCTAATATGTTCCTCATCTCCTGGCATCTGGCTAGAGACCCTGCTACTTGAATTGCTGAAGGCTGAATGGTTGTGCTGCAACTGAGGTCAGTGAGAACCTTGCTCTGAACATACAAGCCATCCTTGTAATAACTTTGCTGAAAAAAAAATAAATAGAAGTAAAAACAACAGGGACCAGGTGTCTCAGGCTGGGTATCTAAAACTAATGGCTCTATTTAATCTTCATAAACCCCTTCACAGTACAGAATCCTGTGCAAATGAATTCTTGGAACGTCTGTGAAGCACTCAGATACCAGAATGATGAGTTTCATAGGAAAGCAGATGAGGACATTAATATTTGTGTTTGTTGCAGGACTAGGACAGTGGGGAGTAAGCTGGGCACCGAAAAATGAGGAAAAAACTAAGTAAGAGACAGACTCTCCCTCAGGAAGCACCACTCATGTGCAGGGCAGCCTCACTTTGCATTGTTGGTTTTGTAACCTCACTGCTGTGGGTTTTGCTCCATACATAGGGTGTTTATTTGCCTTGATGGCCAAATCCAAGTTGATCCTGTGCTACATCCCTGCCACAGAGCTGATGGACCAGGAACAAGCCTGTGAGGCACTGGTGGGAGCAGAACATCTCACTTGGTCCACTGCAATCCAGCCAGCAATTCCCCTTCCCAGACAGGAGGTGATGCCAGGGCTCCTCTGCTTAGAGAAACACAAGCCCCTGACATGAGGATGGAGCAGATGAGTCTGTCCTTGTGTAGTCTCTGCTGCTGTTGAATCACGGTGGTGGTGGCTGAGGTACCAGGCCTGCTTTGAACAAACGCAGTCTCCGGGGGTGGAGAATCAAAGCACATGTGCTGCACTGCTTGAGTGAACTACAGGGGTTTTGCCAGCAGCCCAAAATCAGCTTTCTTTTCTCGCATCTCCTAGACTATTTTAAATGTCTTGGCATATACAATAAATGTATGCTTATACAATAAATATATGTAGGTGTATCCTTTGTACCAAGCCTTTTACAGGTCTAATCAATGGCAAGGTGAAATATCTGTTTATCCTTGACTGTGAGCCTGCCTGGAGCTGAGCAGCAGACCCTGTGTCCCAGGAGGACAGCAGTTAGCATGCAAACAGAGCCAGCCTTCCCGCAAAGCCCCACCAGCCTGCCTGGGGAGCAAGGAGTAGCCAAGCTGCAATTCCTTCCATGTCCGCATCCACAGGGGAATTGGAAAAGCCATCCATCTTCTTATTTTGTTTCTTACCCTTTTTACTCTGCTGTTTTGCCCTGCCTGTCATCTCACTCTATCTCCTTTCATCTTTCTTTTCCTCTTTACCTTCTTTCACCATGGAAATGGCCAAATTATTGACTCAAGGCTGTTTATCTGAATGTTTCAACCCCCCTGACTATTCTCACAATATGACTTGAAGTATTGAATCATTTTTATGGGGTTTTTTTCTAATGGTTTATTAATTGGTTTCCCTTTGCACGGTGGAGCCTGTAGGGTGACCTCAGACCATGTGGAACAGCGAAGGACTCGGTTAAAGGACGCTCTACCTTGGGGTATGACAACCCAGCTAAAAAATGGGATTCTTCTTGTTTGCATGATTAAATGCTGTAAGTACATCTGCTGCTACTGAAAACACACTTCCTTACGCTGTCTGTGAATGAGTTTGGTCCCTTGAATAAATGAGCCTGAGCTCCGGACTTGAAATCCACAGCTTATGAGCATGCTGCAGATATTAGTCACATTGTTTAATGCAATACTGGAAAGCTCTTGGATGCTACAGTGACAAGCACAGTGTGAGCACTTGTACAAACTAGAACAAAAAAGCTCCTTCCTGCAAGTAGTCATAAGCAGGCTTAATGTAATTCAGCTTCTAGCAGAGAGGAAGTCTGCCCGACCCACTCATTTTCTCTCCCTCTCTATTGAATGAGTTTGATATCTGTGTTATTGAAGAAAAGTCAAGTCAAACAGAAGAGGTTTGCATTTATGTCCTGATTCAGAAAATCGCTTGAGAACATACTTAACTCTAAACCTATCGTTAGAGTTGAGCATTCACACAAGTGCTTTGTTTTACAGGGACTGAGGCCCAATTCCAAGGGAAAAAAAAAATCTTGGGTACCAGAAGTGGGACTGGGAAAAAGCTTGCAAGTAGAGTACAAGATAAGGTCTTTCTCAAAATCCTGTTCAAGTTACCCAAAAAAGGAAGATGCCTCTAGAAACCTCAGTTGATGCAAAAATTTCTTTTTTTGCCCCCTAGCAAAGCCCCAAAACTCCTCAATCGTGCAGAGCTGAGCACCCTGCCACCACCTCAGACCAGTGCTGCTGGGATCCAGGTGGTAGAGCATCCTTTGGGTCCCCTTTGGAGCCTGCTCAGGACATCAGCAGACCCACCAGATGTCCCTTTGGTGACAGGATGCAGGTAGGTGTCATGCCTGGAGGACAGTGGGGTATGCTGCCAGGGGAGGTGGGATCTCCCTTGGCATGGCTGCCAGGAAGTGCAGGACAAGGGCAGAGGGACAGTGCTCTGGGGCATCCACTGCCATTACAGGCTATGGCTTCATAATGAGTCATCTTGGATGATGATATGAGATAATACAGTTTCACTCTTAATGTTAAGAATAACCATAAATGTTCTTGCAAAGGATAATGAGGTCTGAAAGATTTGGGAGGGTTTTGTGGGCACCCTGGAGTGGGTGCTCTGCTGCCTGTATTCTCCCCCCCTGCCTTGGGGTCAACCATGGTGTGACAAGACAGGCACATTGGCTGCATCCTCACACTTACTGACAACTGTTTGGATAGCTGAAACCAAGCCTTTCTATTTAAAACAACTCACATCTGTGCTCCTTTCCCATTTTCTAACCCTTGCCTGCTGCATTCAGCTGGTTCAGCCCAAAGATGGGGCTCTTGCCAGAGTTACACCTTGTTTTGTGTGTCCTGAGGCATCTCCCTTTCTTAGGGAGGTACCAGATCCTGAGCATCTCCCACTGCAGCTGCATCTCACTCATCTGCAGCCAGTGTCCAAGCAGTTCCCACAGGGGCCAGCTCTGTGAGGAGGAATAGATTAAAAAAAAAATAAAATCTCCATTGTGAAAAATGTCAATATTTACATTCTTTAAGTTCAGTTGTTCTTTTTATGACTTTCTCCCGTAAGTGCCTGCTATACTGTTTTGAAAAGACACAGACCTAAGAGCAACACAACCAGGAACTGACAGAATTAATAAAAGAGAGGCTGGGACTTATGAAAATAAGATGATATTAACAAGATAATTATCTCTCATCAAATTAGTCCAGAGGGAGCCGAGCCAAGCTCCACTCAGTAGCCTGGAAGGAAAGGAACTGGCAGGGGAAACTATTTGTATAACAACAATAGAAACGCTTTGCCCTTCTCTAGGAAAGGGCTTGGAGCAGTGAGACACCACTGTGATAAGCACTTTATAAATGCAGATAGAGGGAACCTTTTGTCTGAGGAGCTTGGAGCGGTTTCCACTGGAGAACTGAAGCTTCGCAGCCTGCTGGGACCTGGGGAAGGACCTGGGCTCCCAAAGGCAACTGTGGCACCAGGGCTGCTCCAGTCAGCAGCGCAGCCCTTTCACCCACACCCATTATCCCCATGCTGTTCTCTCTTTTTCCTTCCATTTGTTTTTTCTTCTGCTTTTCTGAGGCCCACAGAATTGGGCCATTTTGGGAAAATCTCTCCCGGTAAATACGGCAGCAAGAGCATGTCCTCCATGCTCCTCTCCGTTCTGAGCATCTCTGCCTTCCCAGCAGCATCACCAATCTCAGCCTGGAAGGCAAGGGGGAGATCTCAGGAGAGATTCATTTTCTCTTCAGTGCATTTTCTATTCCTGTGTCTGAGTATTTCCCAGTATTGGACCCTAAATCCAGCCTCTCCTGGGGGAAAATCCTGCACAGAGCATCCTGCTCTCACCATCAGACAAGCTCTGTGAGAGTTCGTAAAGCGTGCGTTTCCCTGTACTTTTTCAGACTTTCAAAACAAAGGCGTGTGTTTGTAATTACACTGCTGTTCTATATTTCAAGCATTTCAAGTAACTTCATTTTCATTCTTTGTCGCTGTTTCTGTGATAGCAGTTTCCCCCTAAATGCTAAGCACCTCCAGGCTTTCGGTGTACTCCCATCTTGTAACCTACCTCAAAGCAACTGACTTTTTCTGCTCCCCTAGATGGCAACTTAAGACAAGTATTTATCCATCCGAGAGCGGCATGTCTCGGGGAATGCTGGCTGGGCAGAAAGGCGTGGGAGTCAGAGCAGATGATGGACTGAATTTTGATTAATGCAATATGATGCTGTTGCGAACCAGGCAAATGCCAGGTTGGGCCACACTGAGGGTGAGCCTTCTGCAAGGATTTCTCATCGCTTCCTCTCAAATGGGAAGGTTAAGTCCCTGCCTCTTTTGCTTCACTAGAAATGTCATGGAGCCACAAACCCAATTAGTCTCTTTGCTGTGTCTGTACAAGGACTGGGAAAAGCTTTGGAGGTCCAGACCTGGGCTGTGCTTCTCCAAGAGGGGCCCAGGCTCCCCAGCCTTGGTTCCTGTGGGCAGTGGTAAATGTTTGGACCAGGGGCTGAGATGTCCCATGGCAGGGCCCACCAGGCTTCTTAGCTGCATCTCTGCTGGCAATACCTCCCCTTGCTCTCCCCACCATTCCTTTCATCTCCTGCTCATCTTTGTCCTGCCCTTCCCTGAGCTAGTGAGCATCCCTCAGTGGAGTGTGTGGATGAGTTACAAGGCTTCACTTTTGAAGTAGATACCCCAAAAGGTCTTTGAGAATGGGGTGCAGCCAGTTTTTCTACGTAGATCCTGAACTTGCAGAGCAACAGCCTTGAGGCAGCAAGCTCTGGTTAAATGCTTAAAATGGTGAGGTTTGTGTAGGTGCTCACGGGAAAGCCAGGGGCCAGAGGCATCTGCATACCCACAGCAAAAGAGGGTGACAGGCGCCTGGCAGCCACCTCCGTGGGGATGCACAGGCATCACAGTGGGGACAGTGCTCTGGTCCTGTCCTACAAGATGTTGTATAGATGCAGAAAGGTAGTCCCAGTTCCAAAGATTTTGCTCTGAGTGCCTAGTGCTTGCCATGCTGGCTCGGAGAGGCCACCTTGGTGTGGGGGACTCAGTGGCTGTGCCACCAGCTGTTGTGACCGCAGCTCCTGGTGCCAGACTGCTCCTCCTGGCTGAGCATGTCATAGCATCCTTTGCTGTGGAGCGCTGGCCCTAGTAAATAAATGTATGTTGTGGAGCGAATGAATGAGTAAATAAGTGAATGAAGACTTTTGGCTTCTTCTGGCTGTGGAGAAAGCCGCATTCTCCCCATGCGCCAGGCTGCTGAGGTCTGCCAAGTGCAAAGCCATCTGAAAAAAAAGAAAGCAAAAAAGGAAGGGAAAACGACTCAGTGAGCTAGAAAATGCCTGGGCTGTTGTGTGAAATTCCTCTGCACCAGCCCTGTCACTCCTTCTCAGCCTTGCACCCAGCTCTGCCTTTGATGGGCATCTCTCGTATTAATCAAAGGTGACAGGGTGCTGGGAAAACAATAGGGTGGGTCTCCTGGAGTCGCACCCCAGCCACCTCTCTGGTCCTGGCTTTCCCTTTGCTCCGTCTCCTGGCCAGCTGCCACACACTTGCCACCGAGATCACAGAAGGGGCAAGAGGCAAAATGTTTGGTGCCACTTCCAATTAGTAAATTATTTTATCTTCTGGTTCCAAGCTCTAAATCGGTTATGGCGGCTGTAAAATGCCTCCCTTGGCTGACTAGATGGATGCACAGGATATTTTTTTAATTTGGAGGAGGAGAAAACATCCTGTTTCTAACCCAAAGTGTCCTCAAATCTGTTCCCTGTGCGATGTGTAGCCCCCAGCTCCGCCGGAGCGCAGGCAGCAGAGAGCACTGGGAAACCTGCCTGCCGAGGCAGGGTTTGTGTGTTAGTGTTACAGCACGAGTAATGATCCCTTGTGATAATCACTGCCTGCTGGCTCCCCGTGGAGAGATGCGACCTGACATGGGGAGCCCCCCCCAGAGAGCTGGGCTGCGGGAGATGCTGGGGAGTGAATGCCTGCCAGGGTTCATGGATTGTGTATGTCCTGATGGGAGATGGGGCTCAGCTCCGTGGTGCTATCAGCTTGTGCCTCCCCTTCACACCTCCCCCCCGGCCAGCACCCAGCTCAGTCCTCGGAAGAAAAGAGCACATTGTGAAAGCTAAAAAGGGTTGTTTGCAAGCAGAGGCTCCAATGCACAGGGATGTGGACTAAGATGAGAGATGGATGTTGTATGACTGAGCAGGGAGCAGGGATGGAGCTAACTCTGGAGCCCGAGGGGCTGCGGGCAGGTTTGGCCCCCTCTTTCCCCTGCCTGCCTGAGCGCAGCACTGAATTTCACTCTCCTGCTATTGCAGACACCACTCTGGCATCTTGGCCCTGCAAATGCCTTGAGCATGCCCCACTCCCCCTCGAAGTACTCATTTCCCAGCCACTAGGACCACCAGTGCTTAAGCCCAGGTCCAGGGGTGCTAAGCACTTGTCATGGTGCAAACCTCAACTTGCCAGAGTCTGGAGAACCAATGGCTGAGGAAGAGCCCTGGAGGGAAGGATGGAGACTATTGCCTGTTTTATAAAGAAAGGAAGTTGCTGAAGGTCTTGGAGTACATCCCAGGTGCATCCCAGAGACGTGGCACCTTAGAGAGGCTGCTGAGACCCTGCAGTAGGCCCAGAGACAAGTGTGTCCACAGGAGCTGTGCAGAGGAACCAGGTCTGCGGAGCAGAGACAAGACTCTGCTCAGAACCTTAAACACATTTAAATGAGTGGCAAAGATAAAAGAATACAGATAAGAGATAAGAACTCGTATATGACAGTAACACAATCTTCATAGCTGCAGTAGAAGAGCAGGAAAAATAGCCATATTCAAACACTCAGAATATTACCTTGAAAAACAAGAAGTAATTAGCCTGTCAGGAGATAACTCTCACTCTCCTTGCCTCAGTTTAGGCACTCGGTTGCAAAGGAAGTTTGGGTCACCTGCAAACGGCATCTCCGCACAAAATGAGGTTTGGTGCATTACAAATGCTGTTGTGCTGTTGGGACCATTTTCTCTTTAATTACCAACATAAGATTGCCTTAATCTGTACGAGGCAAGGTGGTATTATTAGCACAAACTATTTAACACTATAGAAGGCAAACATACATCTATTGATAGTCTGCAAGCGAACTGGCTTCCTTAACATGGTCTAATTTTGCATCACTGGGTCTTATCACCACCAGTGTTTGCTGGCCATCTTCTTCCCCATTAGGAGGACTAGAGCCAAGAAGGCTCTACATTCCCTTTAAGTCTTGGTTTATGTTTTTCTGAGCTTCTAGCTGTGTTGATCAAAGATATTTCTAGCATTGTTTCCTACTATCTAAGATACCGCAACCTAAATGAGTTAGGGTTAGAGCACTTACCCTATCTACACCTCCATCTCTCATTAGGAAGCCTGCTCATGGGAATGCCAGAATGGCTGAGCTGAATACGTGCAAGGGAGCATCCCAGAGCATCCAGTCTCCTGGCTTTGACACAAGCTGGTACTGGAAAGTGCTGAGAAAGGATTTGTCAACAGGGTAAGCCAACACTTACGGCTGCCCTGATTATACCCTCCAGCAGCGACAAGTAAGCTTCTGTTTAAAGGCTTCCCAAGACAGAGATTGCATCTGTTTCTTTGTTTGCAATTCCCTCGATGGAGCTGTGTGCTGTTAATTTATGTAACCACTTTCTGGGCTTACCTATGCAGGACCACAAAGGCCTGTAATCCCTGATGCCACACGTCAGTGCTATTCTGGGGGCTGTGGAAAAGGTTTTTTGCATGCGTTAGTCCTACTGCTCCATCGTTACATTTGATGTTCTTAGTTCTTCCTCAATACTTAACAGCTAAAACCCATTCCCAAGTCAGCTTCCACCTCAATTTTTAGACAGATCTCATTTACTCAGCTTCTTCCCTGCAAAGGCTGTTTCATGTCCCTGATCACTGCCATCTTCGTCCTCTGCACTGCTGCTGCCGCTGACGAGTGCTTTGGAGATCAGAGCACCGACACGGCAAGGACTGCTTGGGCCTTGAGCGCTGCATGGGTTGACACTGGGGCAGAGAAATGCTTTTTTAATCACCCAGATCCAGGAGCACAACCTTGGCTCAACCTCTGCTGCTGCCTAACCTGCTGAAGGAGCTGGCTCCGCTGCTCTTTTGAGGCCAAATAATGAGAAGCACAACCTGCTGTTAGTCGTTTCTTCTTCTGGGGAGTGGTTTGGGAGGTCCTCTACCCAGCCCTGTGGCCCAGCCCCTTGGGAACAACACACAACAGCGAGATGAAAAGCATCACAGTGTGTAAGGAGGCAAAGCACAGCCCTGCCAGTGTGCAGTCATTGTGCTCTGCTGTCTCCTAATGTTTGACTTTGAAATGCTAATGTTCTTTTAAAGTAGGTAATTTTCATGTAACTTCTATCTACAGGACTCAAAGAAGGTGTTTATTGCAATCCTGCCTGTCCTGGGGCACAGGTAATGAATTTCAGAGCCTTTCCCTGACCGAAATCCAGCCTGGCTGCTCTGCATTAAACCTGTTCCCAGTCCTACTGGGAGAAGGCATGG
>NW_010199698.1:82393-91625 GCF_000695765.1 Mesitornis unicolor
TTGGTGCTGTACATGACCCAGGGAGGTGTCAAGTGCCGCTCCCACTCTGGCGTTTTTCCCCGGCACCCTTCACTGCACTGTAACTCCCCAAGCTTCCCTAACATCTGTGCACATCTGGACCTCTGAGCACTGGCAGGGGGAACGAGGGCTGCCCACACTGCTTTGGGTACCACAGCAGCTGCCCTCACCCCTCCTCGCCCTTCAGGGTGGCATCGTGGTGTGCTGCTGGGCTGGCACAGCACCTCTCCGTCAGACACCAGAGAGCTGCCCTGATGTGTCAGGGTGCCAGCGAGAGGGCTGGGAGAGGAGGAGCAGAACTGGCAGAAAGATGGGCTTTGGGAGCAGCAGGAGTCCATCATGACCTGCAGCCTGGGGGCTGTAGTGCTGTGGTTGTTTCATAGAACCATTTGGTTGGAAAAGACCTTTAAGATCATCAAGTCCAACCATAACCTGTCCACCACTAAACCATGCTTCTAAGCACCTCATCTCCCCATCTTTTAAATCCCTCCAGGGATGGTGACTCCACTGCTTCCCTGGGCAGCCCCTTCCAGTGCCTGATAACCCTTTCAGTGAAGAAATTTTTCCTCATATCCAGTCTAACCCTCCCCTGGCACAACTTGAGGCCATTTCCTCTTGTCCTATCACATGTTACTTGGGAGAAGAGACTGACCCTCTTGTTGCTACATCCTCCTTTCAGGAGTTGTACAGGACTATAATGTTCCCTCAGCCTTCTCTTCTTCAGATTAAACACCCTGTTTCTTTTTCACTTCATCTAAAAAGCAGGATTTGTGTGCCGTACAGCTTGGGAAACCTGGCAGGAGCGGTGCCGGTGTCTGCATCACAGCTCTGCCTACCGACTGCCACGAGCTGCTCCGTTTCCATATCACAACCACCGCTGCCATAAAGATGCTCTGCCATGCCCCACGCACAGAAGCAGACCCATCCACGTGTGAGCAAGCAGTGTCGATCACAGCATCCCCAGAGCAGCTTGCACAAACCCAGGTAATATTTTTAACCGACATCCTAAAAGCCGGCTCTCCGTGAGCAGCACGCACCATCCTCATCTGAATATTGTTTTTCCTGGGGGTGTTGGGCATGCCAGGAATGTGTCAGAGCCGGGCCTCTGAGCACGCTGGGTAATGTTGGTCCGTAAGCAGCATCTGGAGTCAATCTGTCTGGTCGCTGCTCAGCAAGGCTCTTAGTCACCCAGAGAAAGCTTGAAAAGGAGCTTCAGTAGTCGGGGTGGAGCATGGCTCTGTCGGGTTTGACTGGCTGAGGAGGCACCGGCAAGGCTCAGGACATACAAAGGGCCAGCCGCAGGCTGCAGGGATCAAAAAGAGAAAGAAAATGAGATTTGGAGAGCCGGTGTCCCGCAAGGACCATGCTTTGAAGGGCCACTCCCAAACCTATGGGAGGAGCAATGAAAGCCTCAGGCACGAAGGCTTGGGGAAGGCAAACACTTTTTTTGACGTGCTTTTGATTGGAGGCACAGTTTGCATGCTTGGTCCAGCAGTGTGCAGTCAATCCCACGACATCTCCCACCCCACACGTCTGCTGCTTTGAGGGGCAGCACAGGGAAGAAGCACAGGGGTGTGGGACTGGGGTGGGCTCCCCTGCCAGGAGCAGAGCCGATGCCCTGCCCTGCGTCACCACCGGCGTGAGGAGAGCTTTCTAGATGACTTGGCATGCTGTCCTCTTAATAATAGAAAGCGGGGCTGCCTGGATCCTGTGTTCTGGTGTGAATTATGCGCACAAAATACAATTTGCTTTGCTAATGGTTTTTCGCCGTTTTGGTGCTGGGGAACTTTTCAGAAATCATTACCATGCGCTCGGCTCTTTATATTTTTCTCTCTCTTCTCAGGCAATTTGTCAGAAGGGATTTTTTGACAATTTCAGTGAACCATACTTGAGAGCAAGTTAACCCCTCAAGAGCTTAGCACAGATCCCACTCCTTTCCAGTGGCTCAGACTGGTTTGTTACTGCTGCCTTTGTTAGGGCAGTGGGAAGGTGGAGGGATGGGTGGATGAGCAGATGGGGAGCTAGCTACACACAGGGCTCCGCATTCAACATTCTCTTTGACATCCCTTACACATCCAAATTCTTAGTCCGCCAGATAATGAGAGTCTCTCCATTCCTCAGGGACACCTAAACAACAGGATAATTGCAGCGATACTGTTAGGAATGTCTCGAAAAGCACTGAACCATGGAGCATCCCTGAGCTAGGTATGCACTGCCAGCACTTATCAGGCAGGGACTGGACTCTTGAGCACTGGTTGCCCTCCAGATCCTTTGGGATGTTGGCCGTGGAAGAGCAGAGCTCCCTAGTTCTCATCCCAAAAACACTTTTACAGACCATGAGACTTTTAAGAGGTGTGGGAATGCCAGAGTGGACATAGACCTTCAGACAGCTGAAATGGGAAAGGCTCTGTGTCTCTCCTAATCATTCTGGTTTTCCTAAGAGCCTTTAATCCCTTTGGATGACTCCCATTGCTGGGAAACAGACTTGCAAACCTTGCTCTGCCTCTGTCCTACAGCCTCAGACATGTTCAGGGGTCTTTGCCGCTCCATGTAGGAGCAGATTGTTCCCAAGGGCTCACTCCATGGTGCTGAAGGATCTGATGAGGATGGAGGTGGCTGGGGAGGGCAGGGGCTGCTGGAAGCCTTTCAGAGCCTCACTAGTCCATCCATGGGATCTTGTATCTGTACTCTGGAGGGCAGAACAGCTGGGAATGCTGGTACCCTGTGTGCTACAGGTGATTCTCCATCACAGAGGGAAGTAAGGATTTCACCTGTATTAATTTGCCTGATAATTAAGCAGTTGTCTTAGCAAACCCTTGTTACCCATGGCACACTGCTGAGGATGCTCTTCCATCCATGCTATTGTCATTTTAGAAGGGCTTGGTCTGTGCCACCACGTCCCCCTGTTTACTGGGAGCATGGTGCAGGGAAACGTGTTGGAAATATTCCTTGGGAGCTTGGTCTGTGCCACCGCGTCCCCCTGTTTACTGGGAGCATGATGCAGGGAAACGTGTTGGAAATATTCCTTGGGCCCTGGCCTGCATCTGTGGGAGTCATGTTCAGACACGAATTCCCTCCAAGCACATGCAGACACTAAAGGCTATACATGCTGCCAAATTTATTTGCATCCATACTACCGCTGTCAAATGTTGCAAGCTAAGCAGCAGGGCTTGTACAGGTTTTGAATGACAAGAGAACATCCCCAGGAGGATGCAGATCCTGGAGCAGGCAGTGGTCTGCAACCGGGATGCATCCAGCATCAATGCTGCTGCATCTTTGATTGTACTATTTTAGGCAAAGGTATGCTTTACCTGAGCAGGGCTACTAGCCACTGGGTGGTGGCCAGAGGTTGGGTTGGCAGAGTTTCTCCTGCTCCCTGAAATCCTGCTATGATGCTAGCTGACAGTAGCATCCCTTGTGCTCCCTAAGGCTGTTGCAAAGCCTCTGCAGAAAGAGCCCTACCCCACTGCTCCTGTGCCAGCCTATGAACAGCTCCTCCAAGACGGAAGCAGTCTTTTGTTATTACTCATTATTCGGATTATGTCTGTCACCTGGTAAGCTTATTTTCAAATAAGTAACAAATTAGGTTAGTTTGGATATTGATTGCTGAAGCCTTGCAAGTGATGTTGAGTGATGTTTATCATCTCCAGTGGGTGCTGCCAGGCACGAAGCCTATTAATTGTTTCAGTGATTTCTGCGCTGTTGGGAGCTGGACTGAGACATGCTGGGGTGTGTGTTCAACCACGGGGGCTGCTGCAAGGTGAAGCACTGGTGTTTGTCCTTGCCGGTCCTTGAAACCCTGTGTCCTGCATGGCTCTTCATGTATAATTGCTAATGGATCCACCTCGGCCACCACCTCCACGGTGAGTTAATTGCCTGGATTTCTGCTGAGCTGAATACGCTCCACTTACCTGAAGATGCTGTGTATTTATTTTACAATATCCTTTTCTTATTACGTATTATTGTATCAAGTGTCCTTCTCATTTGCGTACTCCATAATCTCAATATTGTTGGAGTTTTAGCCCTTGAAAGCCCCTCTGGTAGCTCAGAAGCTGTGAAAAGCCAGGCATGTCTAAGGAAGCACCTGCTGGACTGCAGCATGATGGTACCTGATATAACATCAGATAAGGCTGCCATCGACATCCCACAATCTACAGCTCCCTCAGCTCCCTCTGTCCTGCCCTACTGTCTCACCAGTTTCCCATTACAAATTAATCAGTTAGACTCTCAGTGATCACAGCCACATTTTTGAAAAGCAGCCCACAACACACAGATTTCAATCCGTAACCCTATCAGAGCAGGTTTTTTTCTGATACTGCTGAGGACATGAAGCCGGGCAGTTAAATGAGCTGGGAAGCCTATCACTTCATGAAAGCATCTAAATATCTGTAATGTCACTTCGCTAAAGCATCACTTTCTGAAGTGAGTTAAATCTCTGCGATGTCAGCTCTTGGAGGACAAATTCTGTGATGGTTCTTCTCTTCTGAACTCATTTCTTAGAGATGGTTGATGTTTACTTTTCATCATTTGCTGTGGCCTGTTGAAGCTACCACCCTCCTGTGTGGTCCCTCCGATGAAATGCCAACAGCCTTGTGTGGTCCACAAACCCCCATGGGCTGAGCTGTCCCAAATGGCCTTTGGAAGATCAGGGACTTATCTCCTCCAATGGACTATTTGCACCCTGGCAAGGTGAGCATCAATTAGGGCATCCAGCTTGTGGAAAGATTTACCCAAATCAATCAATCAATTCAGAGGTTTCAAATACACAGTTAAAGGCCATGCATCTCTTCAAATTGTAAGTGAAATAAGCTGGATTGAGTCCTTGGAAAATCACCTGGGTTAAAGGTACTTATGAAGCTGGTCAGCACGATGTTTCCCGGGCAGCTCTTAATGCCAGAAATATTGATTATTTTTTATTTAAACTTGGAAAAGCAAAACAATTTCAAATGTGCAAAACCTTCACATTAAACTGAAGAAATTCAAAGATCTGCCTCTGATGTTTCTGGAGCCAGGGCACTACAGTTGCCTGTAGCTCGTAACTAAACCCTCGTAGAAGAAGTGGAGGAGTTTGCTACCGAAGCCATCAATACTGCAGGAATCCCTGCCACGTCTGCCCTGGAGGACACCAGCCACCACAACGTGCTCCAGGCTGGCCTCAAACAAAAAGCAATCTTCTGACCCATTTTCGCATCCTTTTGGGTCAGTCCATCCCTGGATTATGCCACCACAACACAAGTGTCACGGGTGGGAGGAAGACACAAATATTCTGCTTTTTTCCTGCAAAAAACGCAGATCTCGTTTTTCACACTGCAAAGACGTACTTGAGGTTGCAGCCTCAGCCTGCAGAGCAGTTTCCACAGCTTGGTGCAAAGCTAAGGCAATGATCATATTCCTGGAAACTTGACTGCATATATTCCTTAGCATGTGCAGTTGGGACACAGGGTTAAGAGAGCCTTTTTGTCTGCAGCTCCTATTTTACCAGCTCTTCAGCTGATGCTAATGATGGCACCTTTGCTTCTACCTGCTCCTTGTTCCTTCCTAGCTGTCTTCTCAACCCCTTTCTTTTAAACTTGTGCTCATCTCTCCTTTCACCTGCTTAGTGGGCATGGTGGGGTTGGGTTGACGGTTGGACTTGATGATCTTAGAGGTCTTTTCCAACCTTCATGATTCGATGTTTCTGTGGTAGCTGTGAGTCTCAGCCCACTGCCCTCTGCCAGGCAGCTGCTTCCACCCCTGCTGACCCTCTGCATGCAAGCAGCCGAGTGGCACAGTCAGGCATTTGTCACTTGACATCTTGATTACTGTCACTTCTGCGATCTTGAGAGCCGTTCCTAGCCACATCCCGCTTTGTTTGGTTTCTGTCGCATGTTTCACGACGTGCATGCACAGAGATAATCACGGGGATGGCCCTATGGACTCAGAGCAAAGGTTTCTCTGGCCAGACAACAGCCAAGAATGGGTGATTAGGGAAGAATGTGAGAAATTGGGGTGGTCCCTATTCTGGCCATCTCAGCCCAGCTGTCACTGTTTTCCATGCAGAAGACTATTTCAGAGAACTGTCTTTGATAGCTGTAGGTTTCTGAATGCATCTGATGGCAAAGAGCTCCTCAATGTGCTAATGCACCACGGGAGAAGGTACTTCCTTTTGTTTGTCTTAGAGTTGCAGGATAATTTCATTTTGTTTGTACATAATGAGAAGTCGTGAATAATCACTCAGTAATCACTTTCTCCATGCTAGTCATGGCTTTACAAAACTCTAATCACATCCCTCTTTAGTCATCTCTGTTCAAGGCCAGAGCTCTTATTTATCCCACTTATAAGAAAACGCCTGTTCTTTCAGCTGGGGTTGATGCCTGCCTTGTTTCCTTGCTCCCTGATGCTCCCACAGACTCTGCAGCCACCCACAGGGCTTGTCCCCTTCCACCCCAGGCCTGGCCCCACCAGCCACCCCAGAGATGTCACAGGTCCAGCTGCGCTCTGCTCAGTTCCCTTGTCAGAGCAAAACCTGAGGTGTTCATCCCAGGGAAGGACCTGTGCTCAGGCATGGATGCAGAGCTTGATCCTGGGAAACCATGTCTCAGGAGGGACAGGAGGACAGAGCAGGGCATGGTGTGTCCCCAGGCATTGTCAGCACGGGTGTGCCCAATGGAGTTGCCTTCACAACCAATTCTGATGGCAGAATTTGGTCCCTCTTCACCCAGACACCTCCAACTCCCATAACCAGAGGAGGCGTGGGGAGGCATCTCTCTGGTCATCCTTGGGTCTCCAAATATGGCAAAGGGAGGGTGATTCCTGATCCAACTCCACTGTCAGAGCAGTTGTTGAGGAAGGGGAGGAGGGCTGTCAGCTCCTCCATCCAGAGCAGGCTGTGGATAACAGGTCTCAGCCCCATCGACAGTGGGGGAGCCTGGAGCCAGCTGTGTGCCCTGCGGCAGTGACCAGTGCATTCAGCCAGGACAATGGCTTGGAAACGAGCCTTAAGTGGGTGATAAAAGAGCATTCGCTCCACTGAAAGGGAGCACTGTGTCTCGCCTTGGGGGAATTTTCTTTCCCTCTCCTGTGGGGCAGAAGTTTGCCCTGGTGACATTCCCCTGTGGAGGGGTGGCACTGGAGCCTGCAGACAGCCCAGTCTGCACAAGGGAACAATTCTGTGTGTGGAGATTACCGCGGGATTTGCGACTTTCACAGCGTGAAAAATTGGCTGGGAATATTCAGAGCGGTTGCCGCTGCATTGACCGGGCCGTGGCGTTTTGCAAAGCAACCTGACAGGCAGCAGCATTGGAGGGGATGTTGATGGAAAGGTGCCATAGGGTGTGCATGGGAGAGCAGCGTTTCTGCTCTGTGGAGACCTGTGTGCATGTGAGGGGAAGTGCTCATGTCCCATGGAGGAGGAGGAATGTCCCTGTCCCCTGTCTGTGTGCAGAGGAGACCGGGATTATTTATCTGCCTGCCCAGTGCAGCAGTAGCTGGAGGCTACTGATGCAGGATCAATATTGTGCTGCAGAGCCTCAGGCCCACTGTGGGGAATTTCTGGTACTTCTCCTCATGCAGGATAACAACCGTGTCTAGGACTGAGTTTTGGCTTGGATGATTTTTTTTTTTTAATTTATCGATTTCCTTTGTTAGCTTGGCTGGTAACTGTTAATGGGATGATCACTGTTGGGCTTTGTTGGGTGAGGGAACGAAAATGATAGGACTTGTTCGAACGATGTGTCCTCAGCTTGCTCTAGTGGTGGAAAGGAAAAATGTAAAGGTCAGATAGCCCCTGGGCCCATCAGCCTCGTGTGGAGCCTTTTCCTGCTGCTAGGAGGACTCCTGCCACTTCTGGGCTCTGTCATCTGCAGTGTCCCAACTGTGCCACTGTCCCCACAACAGGTTGAGACATTGCCCCTTCACTTCACCCAGCATTAAATCAGAATAAGGGCTGGAGCCAGCGCATGGGGTTGAAGCCAGGAATGATGTGCTTGTGGCAGCTGTAGCTGGTACCAGAAGGGACTGAATGCCCCCCCACCAGCCATGTCCTGGGAGCAGAGACATCCTGCAGGGATGAGTAGCAGGGAACTGGGCTGCTCTTATCTCTATCTCCCCTGCCCCAGGCAGACAGACTGCTCCACAAAATGATAAAGGTTGTCCACAATCAGGTTGCATAATAGGTGCAAATACACCCCGCTTTCCCTGTTTCCAAGCCCAGGACAGTATTTTAAGCCGCTCTCTGCCCGGCACAGTGAGCTGTGACACAACAAATGCAAACCTCTGATCAAATATTCCCTCCTCCTCCCCCTGTGAAAGTCTAAAGTGCACTGTCAGTCAACAGACATCTGAAATTTCGTTTTCATCAACCGACAAGCCAACGGACGAGACCTCAAATGTTAGTCCAAAGTAAACACCAAAGGGCAAAGTCAGAGCTGGGTGGATTTGTTTGCTGAGCCTGGCGACAGAAGCGTCCTCAGGGAGATTTTGGGATGTGGGGCTATTGCAGCAGATGAGGTGCTGCCCAGCAGAAGGGTCCCGGTGCTGTGCAAATGCCAGAGAGGGAAGGAAACCTAATGCACAGCTCATGGAAGGGAAGAGACTGCTGGAGAAAAGGGCAAAATCTGCCAATTTTTGTCAACAGTGGATGTGAGGCTGCAAGCAGCGGGGCCAAGCTCTGCCGCTCGGCTCCCAGGAGGCACTAGGAATCTGGGATACTGCCCCTTTAAAACGTGGGGGGGAAAGACGCAAATGAGGAGCTGGCCGAAAATTAGTAGAGCAGAAAACTCCAAATGATGCAGAGCTAATTCCTTAAGTGTCAGACTGGCTGCCAGACTCTCGGCTTCTCAACCCCCCGGCCCCACAGCACCCCCGGGCAAGTGCGGGGAGCACCCAAGGGTTCCCCCTCCGGCCCTGGAGCCACTCCCCCGGGCCTTCAGCAGCCCTCGGGCCCCGAACAGCCCCCGGGTCCGTACATGCCCCACGCAGGGGTTTCATTTCCCTGGTCGCAGCCCTCAGCAGCCCTGGGGCATCCCCCGCCCCCTTGCCCAGGCGAAAGGGCAGGGGAAGTTTTTTAATATACTTTTATTGGTCTGTAAATTTCTTTTTCTTTCCCCACCGGCTTGGATCGATGGTTGCAGTTTACTGAAGTCCCCGGCACACAGATTAAATCCTCTCCCTCTATTACACGAGATGGGCTTTTATTCTCCCTCTGATCACTCGGAAATAAACACGGTGCGAGTAA
>NW_010199699.1:0-4784 GCF_000695765.1 Mesitornis unicolor
TCCAAGGACTGAAAACTCTATCCTTTCATGACCACTATGCCCAAGACAGCTTCCAGCCATTACATCCCCCACAAGACCTTCTCTATTTCCGAACAGCAGGTCCAGCAGGGCACCTTCCCTTGTCTGTTACTTCACCAGCTGTGTCAGGAAGTTATCTTCCACACACTCCAGGAACCTCCAGGACTGTTCCCTCTCTGCTGTGTTATATTTCCAGTAGATATCCAGGAAGTTGAAGTCCCCTGCCAGTACATGGGGAAGCAATCGCGAAGCTTCTCCCAGCTGCCTATGGTATATGATAGTCTAAAATTTTATTCTACAATATTGATTATTCATAGAATCATAGAATGGGTTGGGTTGGAAGGGACTTTTAAAAGTCACCTAGTCCAACCCCTCTGCAATGAACAGGGACATACTCAAATAGATCAGGTTGCTCAGAGTCCTGTCCAGCCTGTCCTTGAATGTTTCCAGGGGTGGGGCCTCCACTACCTCTCTGCCAACCCGTTCCAATGTTTAACCACTCTTGTAAAAAAATTCTTCCTTATATTCAGTCTAAATCTACCTTCCATTAGTTTAAAACTGTTACTCCTTCTCCTGTCCTTTTGCTTGTCTGCACAAAAGATTGTCCCCATCTTTCTTGTAGGCCCACCTAAGTACTGAAAAGCTGACTAGACATGGAAATAGAACCTGCAGGTAGATTTGAGTTTTTCTATATCTCTTTGCATAAAACTTTGGACAAATTACTCAAATTGAAATGAAGAAAAAAGAGATTGGAAGAATACTTTACTTCTAGATAATTTATAAGGAATTGCTTATCAATGTTACTGCATTGTCTTGAGGGCTAATTTCAGTGATTAAGCCCATAAGGCATGCCGAAAGCACTGTGGCTCATATTTCAGTAATTACTTTTCCATAATAATATTTCTGGTGGAAATGGCAACTTATCCTTATACCAGAATCCAGTCAAGTTCATGTGTATTGCAGAGGTCAGCCTACATTGTAGATTCTCTGTGTCAGATTCACACAGATTATGAGTTTCTTCATAATCAGTTTGGAGCTATTATCTCCATCCATAGCAGATTGGGTTTGTTTATTTATTTGTTATGCTTTTATCTCAAAAGATTCCTGGGTTTACAGACAAGGAAGAACTGTTTGGGATGTGAAAGCTGGGAGCAGACTTGTCTGTGATGTTCAAGGAATTGTATGTAGAGTTCAGGGAGTCAGGCAATTAACAGGATCACAACCCTGGATAGACTGGAAGAATAGACTTTGAATTATTCAGAGAACTACTTGGAAGAATACCATAGGATGCTGTTCTAGAGAGAAGAGTAAGATAGTAAAGTCAGTTGATTTTCAAGGATCACTTCCTTCAAGTTCAAGACTGGCCCATTCCTTTGAGCAAGAGCTCAAGGGGAGCTTGAGCTGTCATGCAAAGCTGACAGGAGTTCCTGAAAAAAGAAAGGAATATAAAAAAGCATGTATACAAGAAGTGGAAGCAAGGACAAGTGATTTGAGAGGAATGTAGAGACATTTCCAAGTGTGCAGAGACACTGTTATGAAAACCAACTTCAAGTTAAATCTGACAAGGAGCATGAAGGACAACAAGAAGGACTTCTGCAGGTACAGCAGCAGCAAAAGGAAAACTTCTGGGGAAAGCATGGGCCAGCTGCAGAACGGGGTAGAGAACCTTGTGACAAAGGATATGCCTTCTTTTCCTTGCTCTTTACTAGTGTGATTTGCCTTCAGGAATTTCTGGTCTCTGAGATTCATGGAAAAGTCTGGAGCAAGCATAGACTAGCTAGGAATCTGCCCAGTGACAGGATAAGAGACAATGGTCACAAACTGAAGTACAGGAAATACCATTTAAGCATAGAAAAAAAGAGCTTTTACATTGAGAATGGTTAAACACTGGAACAGGTTGTCGTATTCGGCATAAATTACTGTTTGTTTTATAACTAATATTTTTTTAAAAGGAGTGTGTTTGCTGTTTTATTGTCCTCTTTCTAAAGGCTGTATATTTTCTTAGCTGTCAAAAGTAGAACATAATATTTTTTTAACACTTATTTATAGCAGCTGGGAGAGCTGTGTAAATCTTGAATATTATATACTTGTCCTCGAAGTTTCTGTCATCATCCATAATTTAAAGCAAATAAGTCTTGGATTTAGAAAGGTTCACTCTGCACTCACCACTTAGCTAGATCCAGAAGCAACATACAACATGCCTGTTTTATCCTTAGGGTGTTAAGAATGAAACTTGGTGTTTTGATGAGGCGATAAGATACAAGGATGTTTACAGAAATGTGGAAGGACCATAGGCTGTATCAGGCTGTAGCACCACAGCCTTAGGCTCTCCTCTGCTGCCAGCAACTGTGAACTTCAGCAGAGTGTTCAACGGAGAGTAAAATTTAATTAGAAGTGAATTGTGCCAGGGTCTTCTGCTTTCATTCTAAAGATGATAAGACTTGACAGCACCTCTGTCCACTCAGGGTGAAATTTATTGTGTGTTAGGCTTCACTATCATATATCAACCTCGTGGAATTAAAAGCAGTCAAGTAAAATGCTAGTAAAGAAAGCATCTAATGATTTGGGTTTAAAAATGTCAGCCTTCAATTCTTGTATCTTTACCAGTAGTACAATTTTGTAGAGCAGTCAAGAATTACCTAAGCAATTGCAGCTTTGTAGTGTGATAAAAAGGTGCTGCTGTCTTAAATCTTTTGCCCTTACTTAATAAAACCTTTTTTTTTTAATTAGAACAGCAAACGACCATATTAGGAGACAAATTTCTTTAATTAGGGTTCTGTATTTTTATTTTCTTTCCACTAAAGTTTTAAATCAAAGGCAGAAGAACATAACACAGGGCAGCAATGTGTTACTTAAATTTACTTGGAAGTAAAATCTTCTGTCTCAACAAGAATTAGATTCTTCAAAGATTAGAATACTCAAGTACATTTCTTGAGATTAAGGATTTGATTAACATTTAGCATATTTAAATATACTGAGAAAATGTTTTTTTTTTATGAGGTCTTCGGATGTATTACAACATGTGCAATCTAAGGGGCCCAGGTTTCTCCAGAAGAAAGATAATTTTAAAAATTCGCAAGTTAAAAAGTAATTTTAAAACCAAGCATAATTTTCTGATCAGAAAGGAATATCTTAGGTCTATGTAAATCATATAAGGGCTATAATTCAGAAAGGCTTCCTTAGGAATCATGGTTATCAGTAGGTAGTATCCTTCCTGTATGATACTCCTTTTTTTTTTTGCTTACAGATAATGGATGATGGTCCTGTCTACACTGTGAGCACTGCCTGTATCAGTGTAATTTTGGGTATGTATCTTTCAACTTTCCTGCATTCTTTACTGGATCACTCCACTTCAAGCTGATCAGCTCCTGTCTATTGTACTGCTGGTATGCACTGCACTCTTTGTCCACAGACTCGATTCACAGGCCGTGGTGTTTGAGTTATATGGAGCCATAGTCTACTGAATATTTGCTTCTTGTGTAGGGCCTTAAAATGAAAGAAAAACTACTGAACATGGTTGGGGCTGAGGTCTGGTACTTTTAAGAAATTTTTAAGAAAAAGTAGATAAATATTTTGGAGTATGATTAATTTCTGATCTGGTGTAAGTTATGTATGAATAAAATCTATATTGCCCAAATTATAAATGGGTGAACTGGTTTACTCTCAACTACACCACTGTCATTATATTGTAAAATAGTTTCTTTGATTGCAGCATTTAGAGAAAGCCATGGAGGCACCATTCTCCACTAAGCAGTAGATTTAGGATGTGTTCAAAATCTAGAGGTAATATGAGATAAAACATATAAATTCCGAGAATAACTTCTTGATTATTCATGGAACTTGAAGCTGGCATTGACAATCGACTGGTGATATGGAGTGTAATACAATGGGAATCAGCCACTGGTGGTGTTATTGAGAAGCAGTGTGCCCTTCTGACAGGTATAGTTATCACTTATGTGTACCTTGTAATGGGGGAAACATGTTCTGACTCCTTAAGAATTCAATAAGCTTAGGGAGGGAGATTAAATCATACACAATAAAGTATATGTGTGCATATATACACAGAATCATAGAATAGAATTGTAGAAGGGTTTTGGTTGGAAATTATCTTCAGGATCATCAAGTCCAACCATTGATCCAGCCATACTATATGTATATTTTCATCTGAAAGGATGGATAGCCAGTATATGAATAACATTAATGTGTCACCGAATGTCTCCAGAGCAACAAAGCATTAAAAAATTGCATCTATATTAATACAGTAACATTGCCAGGGCACAAGGTTTGCATGACATTCATGTGGCCTGTTAGCTTGGCATGGCTAAGCCCTCTGAGGCAGCATTCACGCACATCTCAGGGGTTAGCATGGGCTGTGGTCCACTTAACAATCAGATTGGATTTTGGGTTTCTGTGTAAGAAGGTTTATCTGTTTTGATGCAAGAAGTGCTGAAACAGTTGGCTTCTGCATCAAGTTATGATACCTGGTCCTTTTTGTGTACTTGTATGTACACAGACATTAATAACAACATGGATCTGTTCAGGTAGGAAGCACAACCATGGGACATGAGCTGGAGGACTGCCAGTACTGCAGTAATTAAGCATGGATACCCATAAATCCTGGTGAGAGCAAACTGTACTGCAGGATGAATTTACTCCTGTCCAAAAAGTGTTAAATGCTGTAATGTCAAGGCTGCAAATGAATCTTTCTTGGATTTAGCTGGTGTTAATGTTTCAGGTATGCTGAGCACACCAGGCTCTGTAGTGAA
>NW_010199699.1:4815-6718 GCF_000695765.1 Mesitornis unicolor
TCTAGTCCCAGGTGGCCTACTTGCAGCTGCTCAGAGACATTTCTTAGCCAGCACTGCCGCTTCTCCTCAGTCTCAAGAGTGTCATTTCTCTGCAGGCTGTTTGAAGGGAAAATGGCTCACAAACCTTGCGTTGTACAGTGGTCTCATCTGAGTCTTCTAGTTACACCGATGTCAGTAGTGCTAGGTGTGACACACATGACACAGGTATCCAGTCTCAGCTCTGGTTTTCCAAAATACATTTGAGAGCAGGCAGGGATGTACAAGTAATGCAGAGCCTTGATTCCTCAGACAATCTTTGTGAGTAAGTTGAATGTAGGAAACACATGTTTCCATGTTTCCATGTTTCTTGTTCTTTGTAGAAGGAGAAAAAAGTGCTGGATAAGGTATGGTAATCTTAGTTGAGGAAAGGCATGTGAATGGCCCACCAGCCAAGAGATGTGCTCATTAATTATCCTCTTTCACACATTCTTACTAGCTATGTTTTACATGAATAAATTATATTTGTGCAGGACTTGTCTCTGTAACTCAGCCCGGCTGGCATGGCATGGTTTATTTATACTGTTTAACATTCTTTCCCTTCAAAACTCTTTCTAATTAAAATGCCTGTTGGGAATGGGTCTTGGCCCAGGTTAACTCTCCAGCTGTGGGCTGGAATTGCTTGGCAGACTGCTAGCTGGCCAGGCCAAATGTGTCCTGGGGCCATTCACCCTCTTGGTACAGCTGCTTTCATGAGTGCAAGGCACGAGCAAGTTGGATTCAGCTCAGTCCTTGCACTGTTTAAAATGTGCAGTCACAGATCTGACTCAGAGCACCAAACTATATTTGCAAGCCAAAACAGACCCTTAACAGGTCACTATGTTTCTGTTCCTGCTGTCACTCCTCTCTTTAGAATTAGATAGACTTCCTTTTTTTTTTTTTTTTTACATATACTTCACATATCCTAGACAGTTTGTTTAACCAGAGTTACTGGGTTTACATGGCAAAGTTTTGGTAGTGGTGGGGAACTGCAGAAGTGGCCTCTGTGAGAAGACACCAGGGGCTGTCCCCATGTAAGACACAGCCAGTTTCAGTCAGCTCTGAGATGGACCCACTACTGCCCAAAGCTGAGCCCAGCAGCCAAGCTGGTGGCACATCTGTGATAGCGTATTGAAGAAAGGGTAGGAAAACATTGTGCAGCAGCTATGAGAGAAAGGAGTGAGAAAAAAATGTGAGAGAAACAGCTGTGCAGAAACCAAGGTCAGTGAAGAGGAAGAGGAGAAGGTGCTCCAGGCACTGGAGCACAGAATCCCCTTCAGTCTGTGGAGAAGACCATGAAGTAGCAGGTTGCTCCCCTACATCCCATGAAGGACCATGGTGAAGCAGACACCCACTGTGCATCCTGGAGCAGATGGATGTGCCCTGAAGGAAGCTGCAGCCCATGGAAAGGAGCCCACATAGGAGCAGGTTTTCTGGCAGGAACTGTGACCCATGGATGGCCCATTCTGGAGCAGTCCATTCCTGAAGAAGACTGCACCCATAGAAAGGACCCATGGTGGAGCAGTTCATGAAGAACTGCAATGTGTGGGAAGGACACATGTTGGAGAAGTTCAAGAAGGACTGTATCCCATGGGAGGGACCCCAAGTAGAAAGATCAAGAATGAAGGAATGAAATTGAACTTGGAAGAAAGAGTTGGGGGAAGATGTTTTACTTTGACTTTTTTTCTGTCACCATCCTACTTTATTTGTAATTGGCAATAACTGGCAAACCTGTGGAAGGATCATTAACATTTTTTTTTTTAAGTTGGACAGTTCTTTGAGCAACCTGGTCTAGTGGGGATGACAGGGGGGTTGGAACTAGATGATCTTTAAGGTCTCTTCCAACTTGTATTGGGTTTTTCTGTAAGGGATTTTTGGTTGTGTCTTT
>NW_010199700.1:0-986 GCF_000695765.1 Mesitornis unicolor
GGATGCCGGCCGGCCTCTTAGGGAGGTTTTTCCTCCCGCGTATGTTTGTGTTAAGGCTAGAGTTAGGGCGTACGACATTCCCCTCGTTCGTCGCACCCCCAAACACCCAGGTGCCTGTGGGAGAACTTTCCAATGGGCCCTGACCCACTCGTCATCCCAGAGTCTCCTGCCTGGGCTCCCCAGGTTGTTACCCGTACATAAGCCATCAGGAGCTGTCAGAGCGATGTCAGCAAAAGCGAGGCGCACGCTGCACTTTCCCCCCAGTTTTCGGAGCACAGGGGGGTGCCAAGAGCAAAAATCAGTCCCGAGGAAGCAACAGACCTGCGGGTCCGGAGGCGGCACGGCCAACTGCAACCACCTGCATCCGCCCGCCGAGCGAGGGGTTTGTGCCTGGAGAAAGCAAATACAGGCATTAATGGCATACTTTCTTACTCATTTAAATGGCCACAAGTGCACTGCTCTTTTTGAGGAATTACATCCTAGATTTAGCTGTTTAATAAATCAGCCCCAATTCCCCTGCAGCGGTGACCTCTGGTCTCCTCCCAAAACAGTGAGATCCCTTGTAAAGCCGAGCCAGCCGGGCTGCAGCCAGGCAGTGACACTTGTGAAGTGTCCACGGGCAATAAAACTATTTTGGTAAGAGGGAGTCAAAAAAAGCCTCTCCCTTTCCTCTCTGCGGGGCAGTTTGTGATTATTGCTGCCCGCAGCAGTGGCAGCAGCCTGAGGTATCCTCACTGAACTCAGCCTTTTGTCAGGCAGGTAGCAGGCAGCACCTACGACTCCACTTCCCAGCCCAGAGGGGTGGCTTATAGCCCCCATCCTCACCTGAGAATACATTTGCCATCTCACCTCCTCCTCCTCCTCCTTCTCCTCGCCCCCACCCTGTCCCTGGGAAGGAGGCACATCGAAGGGAAAGGAGGGGCACAGGCCCCGCACGTCCACGGCAGCAAAGCGGGGGGCTCCCATCTGCCTCCCCCTCGGAGCCC
>NW_010199700.1:1006-13607 GCF_000695765.1 Mesitornis unicolor
ACGCCTGGGCCGCGGCTCTCCGTCCCCAGCTGCCAGCAGCCTCCCGCTGCGAGGAGTGAGGAGAAGCTTCTGAGGAGGGAAGGGGAACAAAAGGACGAGATCAGAAAAAAGGAATAAAAGAAGGATATGTGGTGAATAGTAAAAACAAGAGGAGGAATTTTCCCGGGGAGGGGGGGGAGGGAAGTGCCATTTATAAGAGCTTTTTTTTTTTTCCCCTACAATTGCTGCAGAAATTCTGACAATGCACGTGCTCATTTTCCCTTTCCCATCCCACACAAACCTGTTGTTATTTTACTTTCATTATTTCACTTTGTTGCATCAGAAATGCTGAATCATAAAACGGGGGTTAGTGAAAATGGTATTTATCCTACAGGAATGAGCCCCGCATTATTTTAAAGATCCCTGCACTACCGCTGTTGTTATCATCATCAGCAGCATCATCATCATCATCACGCAACTTGGCAGGTTGAAAGGTATCTCAGAACAGCAAGAATCCAGCAATAATTTAACACCCCACAGCAGTACTTTAAAAGCATCAAATAACATTTTGAAATTTAAGTCAGTACAAGTGTAAATAAACGGATGTACTCCCACATGTCTGTTGTTTTTAAACTTGTGATGATCCTAAAATATTTGCCTAACAGCTTTGAGGTGCAACAGAATTTCAGCTCCTATATACACGTGTGTGATATTGAATTAAACCGTTTGTCATTCTTTCCCATAAAAGACACAATTTGGCTCTCAGCAAACCATTTGAAATAGAAATTATGATGATACCACAGCTCCATTTTATTTTATGGTAGTGTATTGATTGTCAAATAGACAATACGTGTATTTTCGTAATGGTCTAAAAGAAAATATTCTGCCTTTTTATTTTACAGTCCTTATGCTATTACTCACTTTCATTTCAATAAAAGATGGCATTTTTCAGAGATGCTACCATAAATTGCTTCACAGAATAATAATGTTACACCAGAGAGCAGCACTCTGTAATTTGGCAGAAATAACATTTTTCTTTTAAAATATTTCTCTCTATTTTTGCATTAAAATTCTCTCTGTTGTGTTCTAAGCGAAGAATAATCTGATTATTAGAAAATTCTTTTTTTTTTTTCCCTCTTGCAAGTATCGTAACTTGGGTGTGACACACAGAGATTAATTAAAATGGGGAACAAATTAGATTAATTTTCACGGATATGAAAGTGTTATAAAAGTCTTGTTCTTGACAATGACTCCATAACAGCACAATTTGATTTATGCCTAAGCAGGTTCCTTATTCTGCCTAGCGCGGACTGCCACCAGCGTCTTGGTGACAGGGTTTTTATTATTTCTTTGACAGTTTGATAGGGAGCCAGTGCCTGCTTCTGGCTTTGCAGTCTCTTCAAACCTGGATTATGAAGGTTACCGTAAAACTATGGATGAAATGCTACCTCCTCAAAGCCCCATCCACGATGGCCTGCACCCCAACGTGGAGATTGCTTTTGTAATAACAACTGCAGACAACGTGCTCCATATGCTGTTAAAGCTGCAATTCAAATACTCGGGCACTGGGGAAGGAGTCTCCCAAGCTGTGGGAGACAAGGCCAGTCAAAACATAGAGCAGGCTGCAGATTTGTCACAGGATGATGTGATGTCACTGGTTTGATGGTTTGGGGGTTTTTTGGATTGGTTTGTGGTTTGTTTTTTTTTCCTGTGGCCATCAATTTTAATAAAATTAGATATTTTCATACCTGTTTTTCACAGGGATTCAATCTGAAATTTGCAATGAGGGATCTCTAGTAGATGTGAGACATACACATATGCATTATTTTGTACCACACAGGAAAAAGATCTTGCTGGAGTGTTATGATATATTAATAGAGTTGAGTCATTTAGGATCCTTTGTCAGGTTGCAAAATGCCATTATTTGTAAACTGCAAGGCAGAATTTGATTTTCTTCCTAATAGTAGGAAATGTTGCTGCACAGGTCTCCCACTCCTTCTCTAGTTCACAGGATAAATCCTCCATGCCCTTCATACTATGACATGAAGGCAGTAGAACTACTTTCATTGCATGAAGATACACAAAGTTTATCATTTTCTTTACACCATTGTGAAAGTGGGTGCACAAGACACTTGTCTCATGACAACATGGTGTCTCCTGGAGGTGAGAGCAGAGCTAGATGACATACAGAAAACAACTTTCTGAAGAAAGTAAGATCAGGTATTTTATCCAAACACCAGCAGAATGCTCTTCACCTAAACTGATTTGTTTTCCAGAATGTGAGAGATTGGATCTGCTGATATATGAGGTAAGGCGTTCTCTTCAAGAACTTAATTTAGGTCTGAAGATAAGTGTGCTTTGCTTTTCTAATCTCAGGGAATGCATGGGTTTAAACAGAGCATCGGCGTAGATGCTCTAATAGGCAGTTGTGAGTGATACTTGGGGAGCTTTCTTTCTGATTTCATTGATTAAAAAATTGTGCTTTCATAAACTGCCTACTCCAAACATGTAACTCCTCTCTGTATATCAGATTATTTGTTTTAATTTGTGTGAAAAAAAATCAGCATGAAGCTGCTCAGGAGACTGAAATCCTCTCTCTCTCTAGATACCAGACAGCAAAGCAAGGCTTCTGATTATGGTCTGGCTCCCGTTTCAGTGTGGATCTGGAGGTAAGATAGGGACATTCTTCTCTCCTGCCATTGCAGAAATTTGGCTCCTCTGTTATAACTGCTAATGGATGTGGTTGCTAGTTACAGTGTGCATCCACGCGTGTTGTGGACAATCCATAGGAGAGAAGGGAGGCAGCTGTTTGGTACCTCAGAGACCCACTGATGCCAAAACCAAACTCTACTTCATAGAGATCCCTACTGGATAAAGGCACACGGTTCAGATTGTGTTGAGTGATCAACGTGTTCAAAGACATCAGTCTGTGGCATCTGACCACCACTAGGAGATAGCCATTAGCTGCGAGTAAAGGTGCACTAACAGTAACAGCCAGGTCCTGATCTCACTGCGCGTCTCGTAAGTGCAGTGAAAGGGACACGAGTGACTCATCACACACCCTGGGCATTTTTTTGTCATAATATGTCTGTCAATACCAACAAAGTGCTGAATGACAATGTGTAATGTTCTTAACCACGCAGGGTCAAATTTTCATGATATCTAGCAATCTCAAACAGTGATGTCCCTGCTGCACTAACTTTTAATGTGTTCAAATCAGGGAATTGGGCAAGGGAGGCAGCTTCCTAGGCATCACTAGCAATTTACACAGACCACGGTGATATATGCACTCACAGCTGTGGTTAATGCTTACCACTCCAAGATGAGGTACTGAAAATCTAATTCATAGGGCTAGTTTTTTAAAGGGACCTCCTTTTTTGCCACCTAGAGTTACCTACCTTTTGATCTTTAATTCAGAGTAACAAAACATGGGCACTCAAATAGCCATTAGTGAAAGCAAGCCGGCAGAATGGTAGCTTGATTGCGTGCACAATTTTCTGTGGGATATCTGAAAGCAAGTTAGTAATTTGGCCCTTTATCATTTCCTACCCGTACATATGCGTAGGTGGGAGCTTCTGTGTGTATGTATATGAATTACTATATCATATAATTATTTAATGCAATTAGAGAGATTTAAGAAATACAGAAAACCCAGAACCTACACTCTTGTTTTTCTGACCATTTCCTTTTTTTAAAAAATAAATGACTTGTTCCAGTTGCAAGAGCCAAGATATGCTTTACACTTGACGATTTAGCTACCTTATGTGTTTTTACTGGGGAAAAATAAGCCCTCTATCATTTATCATGTCATCTTATCACAGTCTCTTTGTGAGACGCAAATAGCACACTAATGTTTTCTTTTGTTAGGGTGAGTTGGCAATCTCCTCAGAGATGGAGCAACTACAGACAGCTCTTTTTTTTTGATAATCTTCCTGACACTTGGATCAGACTGGCTTATCCATCAACATACAGTTGCTCAGTGGTAAGTCGCATCCCAACAGTCAATCAGTATGGATGGCACTTCTTGTCCATCATAAAGAACAGAATAGAAACTAAAGAATTTTTTTGGCAAATATCTTACCTTCCTGTGTAACTCACAATAGCTTTTTATCATAACCTGATATCGCCAGTGCTATGGAACGAAGAAAGAGCCTTGCATTTACCTTGCCAATTACTGCAGACTTCGAAAGATTTCTCTAAAATTTGCAGTCCCACTTCTCCCTTTCTTGCTTGCTTTTTTCTCCAGCTGTGTGTGCAGATCAAATAGGTTTGGCAAGTGCTGTACCACATAGAACCTCCAACTCAGAAGACTAAGCTTGGTCTCTTGTGTCTTTTGGGATCAGAATTTGCAACAACAGAAGGGTACTGCTCTGAAATGGTCACCAGAAGTAGCGGCAATTAACAAAGCAGCTTGCATTAAGAACTTACAGAAAAGTTTCAGAGCTTCTGTTCATCTTAACTGAACTAATTTTAAGATGTGTCCATCTACCTGCTTTCCATGGCTGTCTTGTAATATCAAAAGTGAAACTGAGAACAAAAAATGAAAAGCCATCCAATGCTGGCAAATTATTTCTTTCCTGACACGCATTCAGCTCCCCTCCCGAACCTCCTGAGTAAGGCAAAGAGCCACCAGCTAATGGAGATACCGGGACTGGAGAGCTGCCCAAAGGACAGGAAAGCTCTGCCTGGCACAAAGACAGACACAAGACACACGCTTCTGAGATCAGCTCAGACTTCTGAGAGATCCAGAGAGGAAGAAGAAACCTTGTTCAGCAGAGGAGACATTGAGAGAAACACCAGAGGTACATTCTGGTGAAGATCAATCAGAGCTTTACGGAATTAAATGCTCTTTTAGCTTCCCTTGACGGAAAACTAAAGTACCACAGAGATACTGTGATGTCTGTGATAAATATACATCCTGAAGACAGAAAGCGTTGCCTAGGGGATATAATGCAGTAATGCTAAATTACAAGCTGCTTTCCTGAAGGACAACACAGCTGCTTTTCTTTAAAAAAATGTATGGGGGAGTCAAGCTGGACCTTACATTCATGTTTGGAGAAAAGAGGGTAAAAGAAACCACTGATTATATAAAAGCCATCTTGCAGAACTAGGAGGATTTGAGGTGACAGATTATCTTTTGCCATCAGGTGCAAAATGCAGTGAGTCACTGAGGAGCAAAAACATTGCCAGGAGATGCTGGGCTACACAGCTGGACTCCAAGACAGCCTCCCTGCTGGAGCAGAGCGCGTATGGGGAGGCACTGGGAGCAGGGGAAGGGAAGGTCTGTCACCAGCACCAGAGGTTACACATGGACGTGACTGGTACAGTGGCCAGTTCTGCTTGGCCAGTCCCTTGGGTCTGGGGTGTGAAAAGGAAAAACAACAGAGGCTGAAAACAAAACTTGAATTGCTGTCACATCTAAAAAGCCCGTAGTAATTGTTGTGAGCAGCAGGAGCCACGAGCTTCCTGCGGGGAAGGACGTCCTCTCTATACCACCCTGTCATGCACACCGCAAAGCACGAGAAGGCCTCGGTCATCCTGATAGTTTTATCCTCCTTGTTTTTTAAATGCCTCTCTCTCTTCTATACCTACCTGACATGCCACCATCTGAGACATCAGATGAAAACCTTTGATTTCTAAGCAGATGCCATTTCAAAGTAACAAGAGACGGGGTGAGGAGGTGAAGGGAAAAAAAATCTGAATACATGCACAGTTTAGGCATCATGGGCTCAGCAAACGTGTCAGAAACAGCAAACGCGAGTGTTTAAATGAAAGAGACAATGTTAGATCACCAAATAATCTCAGATCTTCAGCTTGTCTTCAGGATCCTATTCTACGTCTCTGAAATGGACATGAATTCTGTTAATGATTCCTTTCATAAGCTGGCCCTATATGTCACCTAGTGTTTCACATTCCTGTGTAGGAGTCGCCTCTTGCCCCTGAGCCAGCAGTCTCCTGTCTCTGGGTTAGAGACAGTCAACTATCCCCAGGGCAGAAGATGTGTCTGGCATTTCTTAGTAGCAGCTTGTTAGGAAGCAAGAAGAAACACTGAATAGCACCAAAAAAAGGAAGACCTCAGCTAGAAAGGTGGGGATGTGATGCCAGTGATGTTAAATGGGGTAAAAGAAAAAAAAAACCAACAAGCTGATGCTTTCGTTTTCATGCCGCAGAAATTCAGAGAAAAATCCAACAGATAGGGAAAAAGTGTGTGGATGGAAGAGAAAGATTGGAAGCTTGTGTCACAGGTCATCCAGCTTTCTGGAAATCTGCAAAAGACCAACAGTGGGACATCTTAACAGAGACAAATACGTCTGGGTTCTGGGCTGTGACTGCACTGGCAGGCACCGGCTGGAGCAGGCTGAGGTGACAGCAGCAGTGCGGGAGGATTTGAAAGCAGACATTACATGCAGAGGGGATGGAGTGCAGGGGCTTGTAAGGAGCGGAGGGTAGCGGGGGGCAGGAAGTCACGAAACACAGGAGCTGCCAGAAGAGGGGATGTTCGTTCCCCCTTTGGAAGATATTCATAATACACAGATACAGGCTTAGAAACTATTCCATGAAAGCTCAGGGTTATGGCACTGACTCTCTTGCAGGCTAGAAAAATACACGCTTGAAAGGAAAAGGCCTTCAGGGTAGGAGGGTTTGTTATTTGGGGTTTTTAACTGACAGAATCCGCTGCTGACTTGTAAGGTGGGGAGGTATTAACTCCTGAGAAGGAGGAACAAAAGGCAGGGATTGCAATCCTGCGAGAAAAAGCAAGGAGCATTGCAAGTGGAGGTGGGCTGGTCCAGAGGGGGGGTGAGGATATTCATTGAGTGCTCTGAGATGAAACATGCTGTGTGTTCGCAAAGGTGCCTGTCAGTCAAGTGGGGGAGCAACATTATGACAACCTCTCTTCCCAGAGCAGCAAACACCAAGAATTTTTTCCTTGCAAAGCCAGCCAAGAAATTACCGAAATGGTTGTTTCAACAATCAAAGCTAACTGGAGAGAACAAAAGAACTCCAGATGCATGTAGACACATATCCGTCCATCTGTCCGTGTCCTCCTATGGCTCCCGATGAGCCAACTTCCACTTAAAGACAGACTCTTACACCGCTAAGAAAACAGGGAGCAAATTATTTTGCCTGCTGCAAATCTCGAAATGCTCTAGGTTTCAGGGAGGAGCGTGAAATAGGTGTAACTGCCACGAAAATTTCTGAGTGCCGTTAAGTCTACTGCACATGGAATAGCAGAGGAGAGGTTCGATTTCTTTTTTGAGGGAGCCACTCTTGTTTCCTAAATGCCGCCTTGCTGCCTGACTGGCTACCTCTTGAAGCGCGGCTGCTGCCATGGCTCCTTGAGACAGATGGGCTCAGGTTCCAGAGGGGCTGTGCTGAAAGCCCACACGCACACAAAATCGCTGCACTGGCGGCTACTCGCTTGTCAGTACTTCATTAACAAATACAACTGCAGAGCTGTGCCGAAATCAAAAAAGGATGCTTTGGTACGGAAAAAACTTGATGTGAGGAAGTTGCTTGTTAAACAGAGAGGAATTTGTTGTTCAGCTGCACTCAAAACACAAGAAAAGGGGAAAAAAAACATTAGCGTGTGCCAGGGCAAAAGTACCACTGTCTTGGCAAGAAAAAGAAACATTTGCGAGCTTCTGAGTTGGTATTCGAACAATGGGGAAGAAAATGAACTAGAAAAACTGCTTGATGGGCTGCTGAGAAGAATCCTCCTGCCCCCCTACACACACTGATTTTTGTGTTTTCTTATACCCAGATAAGATGGACTGAGGCACAACAAATGATGTCTGACACACAAGTTGTACAGAAAACATGGTATCAAGAACAGAATTCAAAATGGGCTGAACTCCTTGAATTCAAAGGCAATCAGGTGAGTGGCAAAAATATAATCAACTGCCACCATTCCTTTCTGCCAGAAGATGTTAGCTACTGAAAACAAAACTCTAAAAGCTTTGTCACACCATTGCTCTCTCAGATTAGGCTGATAGAAAGTAAAACAAGAAACACCACCAAACACAAAACCAGAACCAAACCAAGCCCTGAATCCCAGGTTAAAGATCAAGGTGACAAGAAACCTTAATTCTGACTGTCACACATCTGAAGTAATAGATTTTCCAGTGTTTGCTTTGGCCGTTTTCCCTGTGGCTGTGATCGTTAGTAAATTACTCCTAATCCTCAATCAGAAGTCTGCCCTTCTTTAGCTTTATCCCAAGCTCCTAGTCAGCAACTTCTCAAACTGCCATTAACGTTTTTGAGCTTTCTTCACATATTGCAGATGAGGGCCAGAATTCCCCATAACCGAGCTGTTCATTTGTATTTCCTTTTCATTCTTCTCCTACACAAAACAAATACCTAAACATTGCCCGTGTCAAAGGAGATATTTTAAAACATACGTCCTTCACTTGGGGCAGGTGGGAGGGCTGGGCTGCAATTTGCAGTACAGGAGCTTTACATTACCGGGTTCTTCCTGGCGTGGCAGGCGCCAGACCAGAGCGTGTGTGAGCACACACAGCATCCCAGTGACACAGCGCATCCAGATCCTTCCCAGCGCCCGTGATCCCTCACCTTCTGCTCCCAGTTTGCTCCTAAACCCTTGTAAGGCAAGGGCACCCTGTGCAAATCCTCGGCGTTTCAGCGTTTGCCAAGCAGTACGCTCTATTAGCAAACACTTTCACTGCAGGTTATAATTCTCAGACGCAGATCACACAATGCGCTGAGAAGCATTGGCTGGGGAAGAAAAAAGTACGTAGCAGGACTACTGGTAACGTGCGGTGTATTACACCCCAGCAAAAATGACTAACATCAAAGCTGCACAGGAACGATTTGTGTGGTTGAGACAAGGAGAATAAAATACGTATTTTAACTAAATCAGTTTTCAGGAATACCAGGCACAGGTTAATCCTTTATAAATACATTCGCAGAGTACATTAGACGCCAGCCCGCCTACACGAAATGAATGCAGCACACGCTCTGATGTATCACAGAGGCAGGATAAATGAGGGAACTCTTCTGTGTTTGATCTGGTTCTGCTCTGTAATTCAGAGATACTGGAGATGGGTGGCGAGTTTCTCATTGATCCCCAAAGAACCAATACTGTTGAATCCTGTGAAATGTAAGCTTTGTAGAGGATTGGAGGCTATGCACGAAGGACATTGTAGCTTTAGGGGCATATTCTCTTCTCGGGAATGCGCGTAACTGGCATTCATGGGAGTCATACACATCCTGGGGAAACTGGATGTTGGAGCTTAACAATAGTGAAAACGCATACCTGGCTCCACAGGCAATGATATCGCTCTCATTGCTCCATCTGCATCCCTTTATCAAAGGATAGATTTCCAGCAGATAACAAATGAACCTGGAAATTAATGTCTTGAGAAATTTGAAACAATGCTAAATTTGAAACACATCAGCATTTTAAAATGCAGCAAAGTGCAGAGCATCAATCCAAGTCTAAGATATTCTAGATAGAAAGCGCAGTGCTAGCACATAGATGTGCAAATAATCAATTCCAGGGTTTTCCCCCCCCTATTCTTTCCAGCTTTTTAAACCACTTACACCAGTCCTTGCTTTTCTGACCTGTATTTTGCATATGGCGGAGGTGTTAATGCACAGTTACTGCACAACGGGGTTGTGAATTTTAGTTAATGAAAGCTTTTAAAGCACAATGAAATCCTGAGATGAAAGGCAACAAAGAAGTGCAAAGTATTATTATAGCCTAGCCTAAGTTTTACTGAGAGCATTCTTATACACGATGGACACAGCATAAATATGTATTATGGATGATAACCGCCCTGTAAAGGCTAATTCCCACTCCTGAGGCTGCCAGAGGCAAGGGGTGGTGGTCTTATAAGACTTAATAAAGTCTCATAATGTTTTCATCCTATTCCTACCCCCAGGAGCTAGAAGAGGACCCCCGTATACGTTCTGAATCCTTAATGAACAGCACGGCCATCCCGGCATATTGTGTGCACAATTAGATCACAAGGGCTGCAGACCAAGATGGTTCAGGAAACACTTAAAGAAGCAAATATAGGAAGTACAGCAAACGCTGCAGTCCCAGTCACAGCAGTGAGGCATACAGTAAGTTTGCAGTGTGTGTTTGTGTGTTATCTGTGGAAGAGACAAGCAAAGGGACAGAAATCTACTTGTCGTTTTTCCCTGGTAACTTTTGCTGAAATCAAAGTAATTATTTGTGCATGATAACAAAAAGGACCGATTAAGACGGTCTGTATTTTGCAAAGGTGGGAAAGGGATAGCTGTCAACGGGATGAAAGCTCCTGTAACCCATTTGGAAAAGATCTAGCACCAGAATAAATGCACAATAGCTTACCAGGCTGGGAGAGGATGGGGTCTGCTGGTCTGAACGATGGTTTGATCTGTTACGATGGGAGTGAAGTCTTCAGTTGGAAAAATATTATTCTGCTTCCCGGGTCTGCAAGAGCTAACATTGCTCTAAAGGCTGCATCCCTCTGATCAGCTGCCCTGTTTCACTGATCACAGCCTAAGTGATCTGTAGCCTCCTTCTTTTTCTGCCTCTTTTCAGAGAAAAGATTGCGGCTTCGTTTCAGTTATTTGCATGTTTTTCTTAGCAGTTTGCTCTCAGCAGCTTCTGATTTAACCTTACGTGTTCTGAAGTTCAAGAAAATACTAAAAAGAGAATTTTTAGAGCAGTACCTAATATTTTCAAAGTAATAGCAGGCACCTCACACATACATCTCATGTTCCACCCTTTTGGTAAATGTATTCTAACACTCTTAACTTACCTGCTTTAAAAGCACTGGCATGTTGAACCAGCTGGCCTTTTTCCACTGTTATAGCTTTTTATGTTATATTCTGCTGCTCCAATTTCTGTCATTTCCCTGCATATTGCAAGACAAAATGCAGAAGTTTAAAGGCTCACGATGTTTATGTGACAAAATCTTACTGCTAAGTACAGTATTACTGACGGATTAGTTTAATGCAATAGCATAATGTAATTTAATTATAGTAATAGTGCACAGCAACAATCTTACTACTTACGTCAGATTGTGAGACATTCTCTCTTAAAAGCGTCCTCATTATTATTTAGTTTTTAGGTTTAGCTCCACAGTGCTTCCCCCCCACCACTCACACACACACATTAAATTAATTTCATAGGTGTAGAAGAAGAAACATTAGGTAAATTGCTCCCATCTTGCCACTGTAAGATTCCACAAGAATTCACAGTGCTAACTGAAAACCCGTTTTGCATCATGAGACAATAGTCAGCCAGCCTGTGGTGAAAGCTTGTAGCGTTCAGGGCATAGTCCTCAGACCTGCGTGCTGCAGTTTAAAAAAAAAAATCGAGCCAAAAAAAGGAATGAAAAGGATCATTCCACCAAGTCTACCTTTTGTATTTACCTGGGAGCTTTTAATGTAGATTGATCCTCATTCCTGTGCCATAAACTACTACTACACTCATGTAAACTGTTGTATTTCAGAGCTCCAGCTTTTTCAGCCCACAGCTTCCACTGATTTCAGCTGTGGCTGACAGCAGTTCTGAAAATCCATCCCACAGTAACTCCTATTTCTAAAGTGTTTTCTATCTGAAGACCACAGAATTTTCTATCAGTGTTAATTTAGCCTCACAACAGCTCCAGAAAGACAGGAAAATGCATCTTTAGCCAGCACAGCTGTATGCAAAGTGAACATCTGTCCATTGCCAAATTCAGTTTAGCTAATAATAAAAAAACCACACTTTATTTTCTTTTCCAGACAGGACCAGACTGCAAGGGAAAGCCTGGAGAGGATTTCCATGCTTTAAAAAGGGAAACAGGGAGAGCCTGAATTTCCTAAGGTCACTGAGGAAACATATGGCAGTGCTAGGAAAAGAACCCAGCAGCACAGCAGCTGAGATAGCATCTTCACAGCCAAAAATGGATGGTTTTTCTCTGCAGCGTGACTGCATTACCTCTGTCGTGGTGACATGACAGCACAGACAGAGCAGGCTCTGTGAATTTCGTGGCAACAAAGTTAGATAAGGTTAATTTCTGGTGGACAGAGAGATGATGTCTTTTTGTAATTGCATCATGGCAAAACCTCTCCTTGCCTTTTTTTCAGTAACAAGAAGCTAGGTAACCCGAATTAGCTAAATCACTGCAAACCACTGCTTTTTAGAAGGGGTAACAAAGGTATACCCTCTTTCTTGAAACTATTGAAATAGCCCTGCTGCATGCTGACCTGTTGCTGTTCATTTACCAGCTCACCCTGGGTTTTGCAAGACCCAATTGTATGTACTTTTCAGTGTATGCATTTATTTAGGTGTGAGGCTAAAGTCACAAAGGGTCTTTGGCTCAGTGCTGCAATGTTTGACCCTCAGGGGCTCCCTCAGCTGAAGAAACCCATAGCTCCACAAAAGCCAGCATCTGTGCACAGAAGTAAGGTTAAGAAGGGACCTACATTTTGGCACCTTTCAAGGGGTTTGGAAGATGACTGAAGGGTGGACCTTTCTCTGTGCTTTGACTTCACAACATCTATGTGTGTGTGTAAGTATCCATGCCTGGTGGTCCCTTCTTGTGCAAGATACCAGCATAAGGAGGAGATAAATTGTGCTGGGCTTCCCCACTCCTTTTCAAGCCTCAGCAGTGTATTTAAGAGC
>NW_010199700.1:13638-30250 GCF_000695765.1 Mesitornis unicolor
GCCGTGACGGATTAAAATTCACAGCCTTTTTCTATTTAATTTTGGGTAGATGTTTGAACCCAGGATCAATCTTTTGCAGGAAATATTTGCTAAAACCTAGCCTAGTCACTGTTTTGTAATACCAAAGGCCACTTGTCAAATCTACGGCACCTTTGCAAGCTGCAGAAAGGAACATAATTATATGCCAATTCCCTTGTGCATTATTTTTAGCATGCAGCAGAACCTCTCTCTCTAGCCAGCCTCTGCTACTGCAGCAGCACCCTGTACTCAGCAGAATCGCAGACTCGTGGTGAAAGTGGCACCATTTTTACACCTTTCTGTGTTGATGATGCTCACACTGTGTACGATTTGCTACCAAAAGCCTCTGCATTCCTTAAAGCTCAGAGAAGAAAGAAATCTGGGTCAAACTCCCTGCATCAAAGCAAGCTGGTGGGGGATTTCAACCTTTGTCTTAGCTACACATCTTAGGTGACAGTTCTGAAGATTTAAGGGCACTAAGAAACCATTGTCCTCTTTGCTATGTTTTGCATGAAACTTTATAGCAAGTAGAAAGCAAGAAGTTGGTCCCAGCCTAAGATCTACTACAGTAAATTAGGTCACCTCAGCTGCTTTTGTAGCCAAAAATGTACATATGGCAAAGCAGCCTCTTCCTCCCATTGATAACGTTGTTCCCTTGCCTATACATGTTGATTTGGAAATGCACCTAGAGTTACTGTCTATATGAAGTGAAACTCCTGATTATGAATCTTTCTGCTACTTAATTTTTTAAAATTATTTTTATTTTACCATTGAGGTGCAGTGAACAACTTCCGTGCTGCTGTGAGCTTGACTCCTTAGCCTCAAGATCTCACCCTCCCTAGTGTTGTCTGAATCTCAGGTTTTTCAACCCCCAGTCTTTCCTCACAGGTAGGAAGCACATCACAACTCATTAGTAATTTACTGCTACAGTAATTTTTATAATTACTGCCAGGAGGCCTCATTAAATTTGATCTAATGAATAAATATTGTATTTTTCAACGTGATTACCAGAACAGCTTAAGCTGAGTGCCATAAACAATTATTTTCTTCAATACGCGGTATGTCAGTGAGGATTGATTTTTATTTTGTAAAGAATTTCCTGTATTCCTATCGATGGCTAGTAAGTAATAAATAGCCAGCCCTCTGAAGTGTCAACTGCCATGGAGCAGATGGCAAAACAGAAAGTGGGGTATCTGTTACAAAAAGTGAAATGATGCACATTAGTGAGGAGAAAGGGTTTGTCTGGAGGTCAAGGAAGAGTGCTCCAACGTGAGTCTCTCTTATACCCCTCAAGAAAGCAGCCCGCTTTAGTCTAGTGTCTCTGATTTGTAAGTCAGTAATGCCCAAAAAATTAGGGTGGATTAGTGGGATTCAACAGAGCATTTTATATCAGAGAATTAACGTGAAAAAACAACAATGCCTTATGTTTCATTTACTTTTAGATCACTTGATCAGATGAAACCTTCTAATAGGTTTACGAAAAATACAGAAACACAATGTGCTGAACATAAACCTATGGTTCAAACCAAGGCTGCAAATTATATTTACCTCCCAGCATAATTCACAGCCTTTTCAGCAGTTGCAGACTTTATCATACAAACCCCTTTGCGCTGCAACAAAAGGCATCCATTGGCAGTGTCTTAGGATCTACATCAGGGGAGCTCAGCATCGAGAGAAAACCCTGGAAATTTCTGTAATCTAGGAATGTTTTCTGCACGTCCAGCTATATGGTACCACATTAGACAGATCCAATTCCACAGCTTGAGCACTGCTTAAATAATTTTAAGTAAATTTATCTGCACCAACAAATAGCACTGCTGGTCTGTGCTGTCAGGTTTTTCTGTTTAAGGAAAACATTTAGGGCAAGAGAAAAAAGTGTGTGGGTAAAGCCAGGGTCGCTGAGGGCAGTTCATACACCCGAAAGGAATTTTTCCTATTTAATGGACATTTCTGAAGAAGCTGCATTTTCTCTCTTGGTTGTTTAGTTTAAGGAAACCTGAGGAGTCTTGAGATTGTGAGCTCAGCATTTCCCACTTAATCTCCTTGCTGTGGCCACTCTGTGATGTGGTCTCTACCACATTCCGCTGGAATGAGCACAGTGCAGTGACCAGTTTGTAGCTGTGTGTCATCAGAACAGCCTTGCTGACTCTCAACAACACGCAACGTTCCCTCCTTACACATTACCTCCAAGCAAACTGTAGGCAATTAACTCCACACAGGACCTCAGGACTAGATCCACCTTAGGTGCTGCTGCACTCCGTAACGTCTGTAATTCACGACGCTTAACATTTGATCTCATGAAGTCCCTTTATACCCAGGTTTCTGTTGTGACAGATGTGGAGGAAGCTCAGTCTTACCAACAGCGGCTGATGATTATCTGTGCTTCCAGATAGGCCATCAAACAAAACATCACCTCCCTTATCCCACTAGGGGTGGGATTTGGTGGCACTTGCTAAATGATCCTTATGCAAAGAGCAACTACAGCAGAGCTTCTCTTCCTCCTTTGTGTTTTTGGTGCTCTGTGTCCCAGAAACATGCTAACCACTGCACTGCAGCACTCAGTACAATGACAGGTTAAAGTAACAGTAACAGCGCCCTGAGCTACTGCAGTCTGACACCTCCAGGACCTCCATTCCACTCCAATCTTATTTTCTGAGGGATAAAGTCAATATGGGTGAGATGCCAAGCAAACACAAAGAAAACATTGCTCAGAAATTGAGGTGGAAAGAGGTTTGGGTGTTTTTAATAGTGGGGAGGAGGTGAGTGTTTTGTACAGATGGCTTAGTTCATCATGGGGACTTCTAAGGACCGCTTTAACAAATCCATCTTGCACATTGTACAGCAAGTCAGGGCACACCAGGAGGAGCAAGGAGGCTCCAGCAAGGCTGGCTTTTTTGCTCAAATCTGGCAGGAATCACATCTCCTTGTCGATCTCAACATGTTAAAAGTGAACTATTATATCTGTACAGGGAAAAACAGAAGCTAGATTTCAGCAGTCAGGCTTAATTAACAAGTTAGGTTGTTGATCTCTTCCATAGCTTTTCGTCAGAACTGAAAAAAAATAATAATAAAATGCTAGACATGAGCTTTTGGAAAATGGAAAAACAGGTAGGAAGAAAGAAAATGGTACCCAAGAGAATGCAATACTCTCAGCTCCCTTGTTTCAGCTGTAATGCTTAATATACTTAATAGTGAGTATGTCTAAGAAGTAGACTGGCTCTGCTTGCAAGGACAAAGGGTGTGCATGGCCAGTCTGTGCTTGGAAGGTACACTAAAAAAGAAGCATCACTCCTAGCTGTGGGTAAGTCACATCTTGATGAAAATTAATTGTAATCATGCTAAGAACATTCAACCAGTTTTTTTTTCCTAAAGCAGGCTTTAGCTATGTGGGTGAATGGGGTTTTGGTCTTACAGCAGGAGAAAAGGTGACTTGTTTAAGGTCATACCAGAAGGTTTTGACAGAACACTATCTGTACGCTGTAACAGGCACCCAGGTACCATATATACTGGTATAGTTTTATTAACTGGAGGTACTTTTCAGAGCTTTGTAGTGCAGATGCTGTTTTCCAACCACAGCAATCATTTAAAAACTAGAAGTTACTTCTCCCAGAGAAAACAGGGATTATATCAAAGCAGTTCAGTTCCTCACAACAAAACTCTGCTTGGTTTCCAGTACCAAAATTGTAACATCACAACTTTTTCATAAGAATTAAATGGAAACAGAAATAAAGGGGGAAGAAAAAGCTTTTAGAGTGTTAACTCTCCACGGCAGGAGGAAGCCAGCATGGGCATTGAGCTCGGCACACTCATCCCCTTCTCCCTGCTGAAAGGGACACAAAAAGAACTCTGGCTAAGCATTTATTTTTCTGCTAATGTGAAAGTTTTCTTTTAAAAAGGAAGCAGATTGAACAGAGCACGAGAAAAGAATTTGACTCTGGCTTATTTCCAAAGGTTTTTTTTTCTCCTGATGATTCACTGTTATCACTTGTATTCACATTACAACCAGCCTCAAAAAGAAATACCCAAAACCAAAGCTACCCCCCCCTACACCCAACAACAAAAAAACCCATACCACAAAAGCACTAAGGAATAGGTTCTTTCCTACTGCTAAATTCTGCTAATAAGCTATATAAGAAGAGAATCATGTAAGATAAGAGTGCCTATGTTCATTCGCATTTGAGTAACGTAGCTGAGCCTCTAGATCTGGAACTTTAGAGCACATCTAAAGATGGCGAACCTCCAAGGTATTAAACCAACTGGTTGAACTTCTAGTTTTAATTCAGCTATCTGATAAAATAGAAAACGTCTAAATACATCTAAAGTCTAAAATGTTTCAATTTTGAGTATGGTCTTTCCAGTATTATTTGGTTTTCGAACAGGAGTTTGTTTGGACATTCGGGGAGGAGACATAACTGCTAATTCTCTGCAAACATGAACAACACAACTTTTGACGTTTGTGGGAGCACTCTCACCCTCGGCCCTGGTAGCAGTCAATTGTGGATGCCCAGGTCATGTAGCAGCTCACAGACATGCCACTTTTACATGGGCATTAAAGCTAGGAGGAGTGCTGGTAGGATTGCTTTGTTATTTTGGACGTGATATTTAAAAATAAAAATGAGGATGCTTGCCAATGGCTTCGTTACGCATCTTGACACAACCCAGCACGCAGCTTCATTCTCCCTGCCTGCAGTGATGTTAACAGACAGGTAAGGATATAAAGCTAACTTCAGCCCAAACACAAATCTGTAACTTCAGTATGATTTGTTTCCATCTTCAGCAGTAGATGTGGGTTTTACCTGCAGACATACTCCAGGGGAAGAGATTGTGTCAGTGGGGCTCAGCACAGCAGGATCTACAGCTCAACTTCTTGTTTAGTTCAGTGATCAAATACTGCTAAAGCACTACTAATAAGAGAGACAGATGCAACATCATCTTACCCTATCCTGATCATACCATGACTTCTGGCTATTTTTTTCCCACATAACAGAACTGTTTGCCATCCTTGAAACCAGAGCTCGATCAAATCAAGCTGGGAAAAAAGCCTGTACTGAACAGCAGCAAGCAGACTTTGTTTAATGTGACTGTAGATCTATGCTGCAGACATATTCTTCCTACAAATTCATTATACACAACTTCTTAGAAATATCAGTCACACTAGGATTCCCAATTCCTCCCCTCACCTCCCAGTTTCAAGACTCCTACCACTAGCACTGATCATTACATTTTTGGGTTCAGACATACTTGTCCCCTTCCATTTGCCACCCCCACCTCAAAGGATTTGCGTTTGGTTTTGGTTTTTTTCTTTTAAACAGGCTTATTATCTGGAAGAAGGGTGAGACACAAGCATGAAAGTGTGATGCTGTCCTCTTTTAATATTTGGAGCCCATATACTCGTGTATCTATCTATGACACAGCCCTGCATTACCCGATGCTGGCATTTAGGACTCCATAGACTTGCCAGCTCATACTTGACAGAGAAAGCCGTATCGTTTTTACTCACCTTGTTTTAGTTGTGAGGCCAAGAACGTGGAAGAACAGCAGGCAGTGTTTCCAAAGCCTCTACGCTATCTCATGCCATTAGCCATGCAAGAGCTGCACTAGCAAAAAGCCGTACGAGAACGAACTGGTTTATGCCAGCAGAGGTCAGTGGGTGACTCTCTTGCCAAATGTTTCAGATGCACTTTGTGTATTAGAGGTGTACTCTGTCACCCTGCAGCACTGAGAGCCACTCTTTGACTGGATGGAGCCATTTTGCCCTTTTTGATCCCATTAGCCTACCCAAGCAAATGATGCTGCTGCTGCTTTGTTGTTACCTGCTCCTTGCTCTTCTCTCCAGAATAGGTTTTTAGATTTCTAGCAGATCAAAAAGCAGTTTCCAAAGCTAGTACCTATTTTTAAAATGTCCACTGCAGCTCCCTACACTGATGTAACTGGTTAAGCAGCTGTGTTGCTCTGGAATGTACAGTGCACAGTAATCCATCAGCCTCTGAAGCCACACTCCAATGCCATTTTTGCAACTTACCTGTAATAAATAAAACTGCTTAATATGTAAGTCAAAGATCCTTTTCTCACGATTTGAAGTGACCTAATGCTTCAACATTTAGCTTAATTCAGAAGAAAGTGACTCAGAGGAGATGCAAACAACATACATACTAATATATACTAGTCTAAGAGAATCTTCTGATAGTAAGGAGGTTTGGGCCAATTCCATCAGAAGTTACCGTATCACTCTAATGAAAAGTTTGCTCATAAGCAAGCTTGGAGTTTTATTTACATATTAAGGTTAAAAAACCAAACTAAAACCACAAAACTATCACTCACCCTTCCAGCAGTCACTTCCCTCAGACTATTACACAGCCACAGATGTCCTTACCACCCACCTCCCATCACAGGGAACAGGTCAAAGGAATTTAGGAGTGTAATTTGCCTATTATTCTTTTCAGTATTCTATTTAAATCAGATATAAATGACTGTACCAGCTTTAAAAAAAAAAGATGTATCAGACCTAGGCACAAGACCACATGGCCCTAAAGCTGAGAGTAGTGAGGTAATATCAACTCATACAGGTTTTTTCCTTTTTCAATACTAAGTCATTCTACCTCACACATGAACTTCCTTCTTCTGTTCTTCCTTTAACAGGGATACTCTCTTTCCATGCATCTTTGCTTTTAAAGCTGACACAGTTTGGATACTTTCCTCATTAAGTTTTTTAAGTTGCTGCCTGTTTGCTGTGGATATAAACCACGGGCACTTTAAATGTGTCAAGTTGATATCAACAGTTGGGGAAAAAGGTGCAGAGATATCTGAAAATTATCACTTAAACAGTAAACTAACATACTGCACAGTTTATTCTCACGTCACCAGCTGTGATGAAAGGTAATGTAAACAAGGCTTTTAGGTGGGAGTAACATGGGGATTTTACCAGGAGAGTATCTGGGGACAGCTCAGTTACTGTGCTTGATCACTTCTTTCCTGTTTCCTCTCTCACCACAGGTCAGCTTTGTGTAATCTGCCAGTCTTGTGTAACTCCTCTCTCTAGACCCAGCTACGCTGACGCAAAAGCAAGTGGCACAAGTAGCAACAACAGCCTTCAGCACTGGCAGCCTGCAATGAAGGCCTCCCAGGCAGCACAGAGCTCCCAAAGGAAGTTATTTACAAGTCTGCTTGGGGGAAAAAAATTATCTATCTTGATAGATATATTACATATATACACACATAGTGGCAGGCACCTGACTTCAAACTGTGTCTGAAACGATAATATCCTCCTCATCCTTCTCAGCTCAGGATACAGGCATCTAGTTTTAAAAAAATGTAGGGGAAAAAAAAAGCAGCAGGGTAAGCACATAGCACGTGTGCTTAAAGCCTCTATATGGCCTGCACCCGGCACCTGTACATTCCTACCATCACAAGTTGGTCATCAGGTACCAAACGATTCAATACAAGCAGCACGAATATCACAGCACACCTGCTTCAGGGACACAGGGCTGGGGAGAGAAAGATGTCACAGTCCCACTGTTCCTCCAGGTATAATGAAAGCAACAAACTCCTTTATTTCCTTTACTGTGTTTACCTGAAAGGTGGTAAAATCTAAGTACAACTCTAATGGGCTTTAAAAAAAACAGTTAGCAGGCAAGAATTCTAACAGAGAAAATTTATTTTCAAAATAACAAACTTTGTCCAGAACATTGCAGGTCTCAGTAAATCCAAATACAGCAGTCCCGGTGATATGACGCAAGGGTTTGCTTTTAGCACAATCCTTTCACACTCTAGCAATCAGAAGGCAAGTCAAGCAATTGGGGGGGGGAGAAGGGGCAGAAATCGCTCATCTGTCAGAACAGGCATCTCTAGAGGTCCTTCTTAATGAAATGTACCTGGAGGGTAAAGCACTCTCCACCTCAGATTGCACGGCTATCCACACTATAAAAACAATGAGAGGACAGGAGATTTTCAATAGGACAGATGATTTATGAAACAGAACTGCAAGTCCGAGACATAAATCTCTTTTGTTTCTAAATTCCTCTCTCCTCCCCTCCCACGCACACTGATGTTATCCCCAGAAAGGTATAAACTGTGGATCATTATGTATACACACAGTGTCAATACTGTGTAAGCATAAATCTAAACCCATGTTTCGTTCTAGTGCTCAATAAAAGCAAGTTGATGCTTCTACTATAACATTGCATTCAAACCTTACACAAAGCTCATACAGCAGTTTCCATAACCAAACTAAGCGCACTCGGACACTTTGTAGTTCTCCGGATGCAATTTTCATGGCACCTTCTTTGCCACAGCACTGAGTACGCAAGACCCAGGCACACATCCCGTTAGAATTCCTCGGCTCTGTTTCTGCTGTGCTCATGCTTCATTAACATCATCATGAGAAATATCCTTCTACAATCATGCAGAGCCAGATACAGAAATATGATTGGACTGTTAAGGAGGAGACCACAGCACCAACCACATTTGTAAGTGCTCACAAACTGTACACAACCCATTACATCTCCCTTTTTATTTATTTTTAAAAGCTCTTTTGATGAGGCAATTGTCCTTCCTCATTTGTTACTACAACCAGGGGGTCTGTGCTATATATTTTTGTTTATGTTGCCCTATACTAATGGAAGAATAACTCACTTTAAGCTGGACTGTAGCTCATGAAGTCCTTGGCTTTTGTTTTTCAGAGGTAAAAGAAAAACACAAAACACAAAACCAGGCTTCCCATTCCAGTGATTTTTTGGTCATTGCCCTTTTTCCTGATAACCAAGTTCAAAAACTCACCATCTCTCATCCACTTGTAGTTGGCCAACAGCCACACAAACCACTACCCCTCTACTTAACCAAGCCCCACTCTGGAGGCATCCCTCTTGCCCAGAACCATTTGATTCTGCGAAGCAACCGTTCTGCAGTTGGCAGCAGGAGCAGGGAAGAGAACCCACGAAAACAGCAATTTAACAAGGAGTACATTCTGGTTTAGACAGTGGTCACTCCACAATCTATACCAGTACAGCACTGTCATCACTAGACAATGCTAGTGCTGGTGCTGTGAAGGCTTTCAGCAGCTACCTCCTCTCATGTGAGCAAAAACACAGAGCATCACCCCCAACTGCTTCTGTTGCATTTTTAAGTCACTTGGAGAATCCCCCTTAAAATGGCCAATGTGCACTTTGAGTACTCTATAAAACCAAATATTAGTGCTTGGAGACAGCTCAGCTGCAACTTCTAGGGCTTTCTTTATGAACTTAAGAATGCGTTTTTGTTTTGGGGAATATCTTCTAATTGTTAATTTACATTCAGGATGCCTGTATTGCGGCAGAAGTCGGCCAGCAGTTAAGCACATACCTTTCCCAACTTGTTTCTACCGGGAACAGAGCCCTGAATTTTCAGAACATTTCTATCTTTTTATCATCTACTTCAAAGCATAAATAAACCCGCAGCACAGATCACTCCACAAATAAAACTTTAATGGCTTAAAGCTCCAACTCCTTTCAGAAAAAAAAAAGTTATTGGCATAAAAGGACTGATGCTATGAGATTTGCAAAGCTGTTTAAAAAGAAAACAATGGCCTGTGGGTAAAAACCTTCATTAAACAGTTCTCCCAAGTATGATTTGCACTGAGACAAGTGAAAGTTTTTCATCTTTTTTTACCCAAAAGGAGAGGGAAGGAAGGCACTGGATTTGTAACTTCATTTGATTAAACAATTCACTGTAGGCAATAATATGACCTTGGTGAAAGAGTACGTAAATTAAAGACAGTCACAGCTTCAGTCTTCCATTCCAAGTTCTTGTTTCAGACTGAAAGACAAGTAGAAACACGAGTTAGCTTGTAGCAAAGCACTGCTTGGAAACTCTTTAGACAAATTAGTGGAAGCCCTGACAATAAGCACAGCTAAGTTGAGAGTCAAAAGACAGAGTGGATATACCACTTGTTTTGGGTAAAAACCAACATGTCAGAAAAATCATATGGCAGAATCTCAGATTCTAAAGGCACATGGACTGATCTTGAGATTCACCTGACAAACTGGGATGTGGAAAGCCCTCCTCTCCCAGTTTTGAGCTGTTTATCCCACTTAGAGCAGAGCTATGCCACTGACACAAATGGCATACTAACCTTTTCAAGTAGGCGTGGACATTGTCGTAGCCATGGTACTTGGCCAGATAGACCAGGACACCTGTAGCACATTGGCCATCTCGCTGTCTGCAGAAGCTACAGTTGCAAATTCCACGACACGGTGGACATTTCCAGGTCTAGACAAAAGACAAGACGACTTTTTAACTGAACTGGAATGCCAGACGTGATTCACACCCACAACTTAAAGCTAAGGCCCTGCTCCACAATGAGCTCCGCAGTGAACATCAGTGCTGCAGAAATTTTCTACACCAGTACAAGAGTGCAAATTCTTCAGTCTGTAAGGGATTAAACTCTCCTTTGCCCATCTTGCACATAACCACAGGAAGCATCCCACTCTGCACAACTCCTGCCCCACCTTCACAGGCCACAACAGGAGCACTCTGTCCACAATACAGTTCCTTTCCAGAGGACATTCAGCAGTAAGGCAAGACAAAAGAGGACACTACTCAGATGCTCAAACACAAAGAGTATTTTGGCAGCTGCTCTGCTCTCAGTTTACTCCTGCAAACAAAGCTACAGAAGCAGAAACTACAGCAAGTTGTACACAACACAAGGTTCTGTGATTCAGTTTGAACCAGATGAGGACTGCATTATGTACTACAGCACTGTAAGCAGTTTCCCTGCTAAAACTCTTCTCCTATAAGTAACCAACGCACACCTTTACTCAAGTTAAGCACAACAAAGCCAATATTCACAGTTGTCTTACCGGATCCAGCAACGCCGTTCTGACATCTTCGCCATACCTATTGCGGAGGCACGGCCCGCAGAACTGGCCACGCACTCCTACGCAATCAGGGTTACGACAAGTTGTCTTGGTGTCTACGGTTTTTTGGCGACACTGATGACAGGTAGATCCCTAGAACACAAGGAAAGTTGTTCAGGAAACACAGCATTACAGATGGCTCTTTAGTTAGGGGAATCCAGCATTTAACAAGTGATCTCTTTGGCAGCAAGCAGTGCCTATCTGGAAACAGAAAGCCACCTTGCAAGGTTGAATCAAGGCTGTTTAACACTGCACCTTCAGTATCTGTTATCACCTTCCTTGGCTGGTATTGCCTAGCTACTGCAGTTGTTCCAGAGTGAAAGCAAGCTAACTGGCTTGGTAAAGGCCACTCAGTAAATTCAAGGAAAGGTAAGAGATGACATTTCAAGATTTCAGGCAGGATGCTAAACTGCAAGCAGAGAATAACATGAAAATTACTAAGTAGGCACTTCACAAAGTTGGCATATACTTACCATGGACCTGTTATATACTTTATCTCTTGCAGATACAGAGATATTATTCAGCTCTTCTGCTGTGATCTCCTCAACTGGGCGCACAACGTGTGGAAAAGCCATGGCACCACGGTGACAAGTCCTGGGAATTTTGGCTTCATGCTGAATAGTGAAGACACAATACTTTCAGTATTAGTTTCAGCAAAAAAATCTACATAAACAAGGTGGAGATCTTCAAAGCAATGCCAAAGTCTCAAATAAGTATCATATATTTAAACAAGGCACACAGATCTTTGCAAAGACATGGTATGGATGCAGCTTTAGCACCTTCAATTGATCTGTCACCTTCAAGGTGCAGAAATGCTACTGGATCTTGCTTAATTCCTGCTTGAGTGCAAGAGGAAGTGATTCTTCAAGGGTAAGGTGAGGGGAAATGGAGAACACATACAACATGCTATTTTCTGTACTTCTTCTCTACTTATAATCTTGACCAATTCTGTATGAACTGCTATTTTCTTAAAGGGATACAAAACTACCTTCATGATGAACCCGCAACAGAACTAGAACCTCAACATACCTCCATCTTTCTTCTTCTCCTCACTAAGATGTACCGGGGGTCATCATCTTCCTCTTCTGGTAAAGGAGCAGGAGGACCTTCAATCAGGGACTTGGATCTTGTGTGAGGCCGAGAACTTCGTTCTGGGTTCCTCCTCAAAGCAGTTTCAGGCAATGAATGTCTTGGAAGTCGCTTTGGTCTCTGGTAAAGTTTAAAAGCCCCTAATGAAATAAGTGAAAACCCAGACAGCTCCTGTCCCTACTATGAATTCTTCCCCCAGAAGACATATCCTCTTCCTGTCTTTATCAAAGATGAAGCTTCCTCACCATCCCAAACCAGAAAACACGAGGTAAAAACATCCTAGGCAAATTTATCTTGCCCATTCTGCTAGCTACAGAGAAACATCCAAAAGCACATCTGTGTCTCTGCAGATAGAAGATACAGTAAGTTCCCCATGCAGCGGCAGAACCTGTGTCTACGCAGAGTCGCAACTTTTAGTGTTGTTCCCATCTTTGCACAGCTTACAGGTAAATTAGGAGTGTAATTCATTACATAGGTGATTCACAACCCAACCCTCTTTAAGGGCCAAGTAAAACCACGTCAGACTTTTTTCGGGGCTAACAAGTCACAGAATATTCAGGCTTGAACTTCAAAGTCTGAGCTGCCCCTTCTTATCTCCAGCCTTTGTATAAATACACACTTACACAGCACTTCGTTTAGGTTTTTTTGACCTTTTAACCTTTATGAATTAATCTGTCCTGCTTTATACAGTGGCAGATCAAAAGAGGACAATGAGGATGCCTGTGATAGGAAGCAATAAATCTCTGAACTGGACTTTAATTTACCTGGTTTATTAAGTTTTTTAATTTAGAGTCCTGTTTTGTAATGTCAGAATTTGACTCTCGGAAACCTGAAGGCAAACACAGCAAGTCTATACTTACATTACTGACAGCTGGCGATGATTTTCTCCCACCAAAGATATCAGAAACACTTTGCAACTCGGCTATTAGTTTTGCAAGCTAACAAGAGAAAGAAAAAGTAAGCAGAGTCTTAAAAGAGTGTTCCTGTGCTATTACAAACTACTAGATTAGGGCAATTGGCTAGAAGTACCATTACTTATAGGAAATGCAGTCATTCTTTAACTTTTTACTTTTATGTCTTATTTATGTTTAAGTGACTGCAAGTAATAGCAAGTAATTTGAAAATGCTCAAACTTGCTATGTTGAAGCCATGTTCTTTAGGCTTACAAGTTATGGATTTCTACTGAAGTACTTTGCCTATGGATTTTCCACATACCAGTGGACGTAACGGATCAGTGTTAATATTAGGAATATAAATTCCTCCTAATGCATTCACTTAATTCCCATTAGAGTTAATTTGAACAACCAGAGGTCTCCCCCAAGAGTTGGGCGGAGAGAGAGGAAAGAGAAGAGGGGAGACATTGAGTACCTACCATTGCTTTGTTTTCCTTTATGTTTAAAGCTCTTTTTTCTAAAAACACGGCGCCCTTTTCTTCAGAGTCAGAGTCAGAGTCTGAATCTAGAGCAGGCATCACCACTTCAGGAAGAAGTTCCATCTCAACCTTCCTCCTCTCCGATCTACGAGGTGGTAACGTCATGGCTACTTTTAGAGAAACAGGGCATTTCTGCCTTCTCAGAGCCATCTCACTTTCAGCACTTGATTCATTCTTCTTCGAATCGGATTTCAATTTCTGTTAACAAAACAGAATGGAGCTATATAAATCCAAGTAAGTTGCTCTGCAATTAAAACACATTTTGACAGTATTTTGTCTGGGGTGGTTAAAGAGGCTATGTGGTGAAATTCAGACATTTAAATCTCCAGTCCCAATGCTCCAGTATATTTTAAGGGGAGGAGGGGGAGGGGGCAGGAGCAGAGGGGAGCACAGGGATAAAAACACTGTCACAGAGAGCCATGCTGTACTGCTGCAACACATCAGAAAAAGAAGCTCGGTTGCAGTTGCGGCAGTCTTAGCTGTCACTTGCAGCTCTAATAGCAAAGGTAGCTCAGCTGTGAGTGCGAGAATAGAACTGCCTTTAAAAGGCTTGATTTTGCAACACAGAGGGTCAAACCCAAGTTTGTAAGTTGTCAAGAGCAGCCATCTCACTGTACCAATGATACTAAGTGAAAACTTCCTTCTAGAGCCAGCAAATGAAATAAATATGAATAAAATCCCAGTATTTTCTTACCTTTGACTCTCAATACCTCACAACTTTTGCAAGAACCAAGGGCTCAGTGAGGAGAGAAATTAATTTCTTTAGTTAAAAGCCCATTTAACAATAAGCTTTGACTTTTAGCTTTACACTCAATAAGACAGTCCTATTCTCATCACAGGTAACAAGAGGCTTCCTGCTTCATAGGCACAGACCATCAACCTCAAATGGCAATCCTTATTTGCACAGGGTTTTTACTGAACCAGGTATGTGGTTCTGGTTGCACATTATGTGTCATTATTGATTCCTTTTTCTTACATATCTCTTCCAGCTTTGTCTCTTTCTTACTCTTTACTGTTGTGTAATATTTAACTTAAGACACATCCTCTTCCAATCAGACATTATTTTTTTCTAGTTATTCCTCAGCATGTCCTGAAATTACGGCAAACCTAGTTTATGCCAAACATGGTACTACTTCTGTCTTCCCTACTAAATACCAACTGTTGGTCTTCTTAAACAATAAAACTGCTCTTGCAATAATGTCAAGGAAAAGCAGGAAGGTGGATCTCCCCACCTATCACTATTTCTCTATTGCTAAAGCAGCACGGCATTTCCTGTTGCACTGTCAGACTGCAGGTCTGACTGCATGCCAATATCCACAGAAACTTTTCTCCGGTTTCCTGGAGTCCAAGGGCTAGCATGGCATTTCATACTGAAGAAACCAGAAATGAATTAGAGTCTAACAGAGTAACATCCAGCAAGGACAGCTTTAGGAGGTATTGCATTTCAAAATTCATATAGCAGATTTTATTCTGAACTTGCAAAGCTCAGGAGCTTGGGGGCTTTTTACAGAGGCAAAAAGAAAATGAAACTATTGCTACATAGACTGTACATTGAATTAAATAAAATTATGCTTCTACCAAGCTGAAGCTGCCCTTATTTTTCAATTAAGAATGAATAAAAACTTAAAAGTTAAAATTGCAAACAAAAATCAACTGTCTTACCAATGCATCTTGAATCTCATTTTCTGAAAACCCACTGAACGACTCATCATCAGAAGCTTCATAAAAAATGTTTGCCATCTCTTCTCTAATACACGACCTAAACTTGCGTTTCTATGAAGAATAAAATATCCTTTCACTGAAGTTGTACAAAAAGTGATTCACATTTATAAGTGCAGTAAAAGCAAATAGCTTTTTAATAAAGAAAAAAAACAGTTCAGGCATTTAACAAAGGTTTCTAGAACTGCTGTTGCAAATTATCAGGCATGCTAGGTTAGGTGACATTTCAAAGGCTAGAATAAATAGCTAATCTGTTTCCAACAATTACCACCTAGAAGCACAAGCGAAGAATGAAATTAAATTACAGCATATAGCACAGATTTATAACTACTATACAAAAACATAAGCAGAGCAAGTAGTTTTAATCATGCACAAAACATACTGGCTTTACCAGCTTTCCATTTTTGCAAGCTTTACTAGCACCGCACATTCAGTTGTATTTGTTCTTGTGCTGTACTGACCGTATTCACAAAATTATCGGAACCAAAACTGTCACAGCTGTCATCAGACGATGAAGATGTTTCTATGGGAATCAGTTTTGTGTTTCGGAACGCTATTACGTTTCTCCTTGCTGAACACCGGCGCTGCAAAAGGACAATGGCAACACTGTTAGTAAGAGACCTACTGTAACAGACTAGCTTTTAAAAGCATCCTTAAACTGAAGTTTAGGAGGTCTGAACAGATTAGGATGTTTAACTGTCTTGAATACAAGTCAGCAGAATTATCATCAGCTTTGAAATAATTCCTAGTTAGGAATGGGAACAGTTTCTGCTCTAATATATTTCTGATCATTGTTACAGATGGGTTTTGTTCAGTATTTAGAAGTACTTGTTTTACGTAAACAGACAGATGAAAATACATGCAAAATTCATTCCACACTCATTATGGACAGCTATAAAAAAGTCTAGGTATACGAACAGTACCTAGAAATCTGCTTTATTAATTACTTTTAGTTTGCGGTGAACAACAAATACACTGCAGCTGTTAAGGAAGGGACTAAAGATCATATCCACGCAAGAAAGCAGCTTTTGAAACCACTGTTCTAGACATGACAGCTTGCTATTTGGTTAATTTGATTACCAGGTTGAAATAGCTTTTTGATGAATTTCAGGTTTTCATTTCCCAGGGAATGTTTCTACTGGCACTGACCCATTTCACCTCTCCAGGGCAGTGGTGGCAACCTGAAAGCCAAGCCTGCTGCAGCCACACTGAGCTGCTACCCAGGCCGAGCACTCTAACCCTTACCTGTCCACAGGCCAGATATTTTATTAATATGGTTTAAACAGTAACTGGCCAGGGCAATCTAAAGACCTCCATCCTCTGCCCAGCACCGTTCAGAACATTTTTATATTTTTTCCTGGAGCGGCAACGGCTGCACCCCTGAGGCTTGCCCACGTCTCGCACTTTCGATGGTGCTGACGAGAAACGGGAAAACTTCCCGGCCTGGCCGCGGCCCCAGACACAG
>NW_010199701.1:0-13381 GCF_000695765.1 Mesitornis unicolor
TCATGCAGTGGAGGAGAGGCTGGGGTCTGAAGCAGCAGCAGAGAGGTAACTTCTCCAGAATATACGTGGTCCTCACTGGTGATATCATTTGCTACTGCATCGTGTCATGGCTTTCCTCTTACCCTGTGATGCTGTGTGCCAGACACAGCTGGTGGGTATGTCCCAAGTCGGCTGCCAGCTCTGTGCCTTGAATCATGTGGCTGTCACTTGAGTGGTGGTGTTGCCAGGCTGATAAATCTGGGTAACAGGCAAATGGAGGAGTGGGTGGTTAAGGAGGACGGCCTGTCCTCCAGCAGAGGAGCCTTGTAGCGTAGGTGTCCAACTCAAACAGAACTCAGTAGTGCTACCCAGTCCCCTTGTGTGTTTAGTGTCCTGGCAGTCTTGAAAGCCTGGAGGTTATAGACTTGAGCTGCCCTTGTGGATTCAGCTCCTTCAGCTTCACAAGTCCAAAGTATTCACAAATTCTGATTCGTGGTCACCTTTTATAACTTTTCTAGTACTGCCTGTGAGGTGGGCAGCACCTCTGCCCCAGCTGTGATGTTCCCTTTTTTCAGTCTCTCCAAGGAGGCTACTTTAGCTTTACCACCTTCTGTTTTACTAGAAGAGTTTTAAAGTGTCAGCTCTTAGCAGCTCTTCTAAGTATTTCCAGGGTTTGAATCATGGATAGCTTATGCTAACAGCTATTTATGGCAACCACAGCCTGATAGGCTCACACAGGGCTGCCAAAGCAGAGTGACAAGGATGCGTGAGGTCGCGGGCAAGTATAAATTTAAGTCATAGCATCCTAAATTATCTTTAGCAAGACATAGTATATGACAGTCTAGAAGTGCAGTCTTTGAAGTTAATGGGAGGTTTTAATTCTTTAAAATTCTCCTTAAACTGAGCAATGAATTAAATCCTAGAACCTGGCCTTCCAGAATTAAATACAGGCTTGTGAATTTTCGCTGAATTAAACAGACTACTCCCATGTGTAGCATGGCTAATGTCCTTACGTTTGTCTGGGTTCTTAGTCCAAAGGATGGAGCTACTGCTGCAGGAGGAATAGGTGTCAGTGTATTTATCTCTGAGATATCACAAGAATAAGGTCCATTGGTGTGTCCGGTGAGTTACCTGAGAAAACTTCTTATGCTGGTGCCCCGACTGCAAGTCTGGACTGATTGCTTGTTCTGTATCTGTAGGAGTTTTGGAAGAAACTTGGGGAACTGGGAGTTCTGGGGATCACAGCTCCTGGTAAGTCTGTTCCCACCATTCACCTTCTGCTGGGTGATTCTTCAAAAAAAAAAAACAACCTACAAGACTACTTAAATTCACCCTTTCCAGTTCATAGCAGCCTTGTTTGATAGCCATTTTATCCAGAGGCTCCTATCTTCATCTTTTTTTAAAAACTCCGATAATTTTTGTTATTCTTCATTGACTCAGAATGCTTTTTTTCCTTGTTAGACTTCTGGACGATTACAAAATGGTTATTACAATTTAAAAGCACTGCTCAGAAATGGTTTCTCCAGATAGAGCATGTGCAGCTCGAACGTGTTTGCGCTTCTCCAATATGAAGTGTTTGCTGCAAGTTTTGAAGAACGAGAGCTGTAGATAAAAGTATCCTAGAACAAACATCCATCTCTAATAGGAAAAGTTAGAGGGTGTGAAACAATGCTGTGAAAAGCTGTGATAACTATTGGAGAGCTGACCACATCCAACCAGTCAGGAAAAAAAAATCAGGGTAAATCTTATTCAGCCTTGTCCAGGTTAGTTGAAAAGTGTTTTGATTAATGTTATAGATTACTGAGGCTGCTATGGTCCTGCTGAATGCACTAACACAGTGTAATGAGGAAAAGCCCTTAGTGGAAAAAAGCAGCCAATGGGGCCTTTATTTCCCCATCGTAAAGTCTGTGCTTCTAGATGCGCGCGTGCAAAGGCTTCTGCAGAAGCAAGCTGAATAGCAATGCGTTGAAATAATGCCTCTGCGTTTCTTTCAGTGGCACTGAGTCTGCTTGAAAGAGTCTGTATTTCTGCTTGCTTTCTCTTTACTCTTCCCAATTTACTGCTGCTCCTGTTTTTTCTCACTCTTACCTTCTTTCTTCTTTGATGTTGTGCCTCAGGCTTACAGCAGTTTCCCACACTATAAATAAGCCGTCCCCTCATGAGTCCTGTCCTTTTTGATTTCCTCAAAGATTTACCTCTCAAACTGTCCTATGCCCAGAATTTTTTGCCTGACTTTTGCTTGTATAGCGATGTGCAGTTTCTTTATTGGCGTTGGTTTTGTTGTAGGAGGTGGAGACTAGGATTTAAGATGTGAAGATAATGAGAAACCTTATGGAGACACATGCTCAATTAAATGGCATATTTGGGTACCAGTGGATCACATCTTTTAAAGGAGCATTTTGAATAACAGTGCTTTTTCTTTTCTTCTTAAAACGAAGAACTATCTTGGCTTATAATCTTTCATTTATTTTATAAAGAGCTAAGTTAAGAAATGCAAATATGAAGCTACCATGGAACAATAATACAGGGATGTCATATAGAAAGAGTAATTTGGAAAGGGCAGCATCATTCTAGCTCACGTTGTGGTTTGCAGTATATGAGAAGCTGGCTGGCAGGATTATTTTCTTGTGTCTGTTGCAGTACATGGCAGTAATGCCAGTAGCTATTGTGTTCATTTGGCAAGTTAGGACAGCAACCATGCAAATACGAAGCTACCATGGAACAATAATACAGGCATGTCATATATAGAGTAATTTGGAAAGGGCAGCATCATTCTAGCTCACGTTGTGGTTTGCAGTATATGAGAAGCTGGCTGGCAGGATTATTTTCTTGTGTCTGTTGCAGTACATGGCAGTAATGCCAGTAGCTATTGTGTTCATTTGGCAAGTTAGGACAGCAACCCTCGTCAAGCCCAGGTTGTGCCCTCAGCTCTTTGGTTGTTCTGAGCATACAAATGTATTTGCTCTTACTTTTGCTGCTGCTTGCTTACAGCATTCGTGTTGATGACGAGTAAGTGCTTCCAGGTTGCCTCCCTGACTCGTGCGCAGTGTTTGTGTCCTCCTGGTTTAGTTCTTTTCTTGCTTTTCACCTGTAGAACAAAGCTTTTACTTTGGGATAGGACTCTATTTGTGGGTTTATAAATGTCTGTGTAGATATAGATATATGAATATATGTATGTAGGCTGTCAGCTGCTCAAGGCCATTACGTCTTTCTCACCCTTCTCTTGTTTTCCTGCCTTCTTTCTCTCCCTGTTCTACTGCATGATTTTATCTTTACCACTGGTTTTAGATTCAGTTCAGTGTGCCTTGCTAGATTCCCAGTTGCAATGATCCTGCTGCTCTGTCTCACTTCATCCTCTCTTGAAATCCACATTCTTGCCGCTGGTGAATTACAGCAGTTACATTTATGGACCACTCTCATTCAGAATTGGCCACTTATCAAAATGCTGGGCTCCTGCACATTTGTGGGCTTAGAAAAGTCCCTAGTGCTCCACTTCTTGAGCAGTTTGAGGATTCCTTACTTGTTTAGGGCTCCTTGTTATGACAAACATGCATGGACTTTACAGACTTTGTCCTCTCACCTAATACAGTTTGCCACTTTGATTTAATCTTTGTGATAATATTAAGGTTGCACTAAAGGATGGTTTACAAAAAGGACTCACTATTGTGCCAGTGTCAGTAGATGTATTCTTATGCATGTTATATGTATAAAACTACGCTGTATGAGTAAATTATTGATTATGCTGAAGAAGTAATATCAGTATGCCTTTAAGATGAGAAAACTGAAATTCAGAGAGGATGGGGAAAGCCAGAGGTGCCCAGCTCAGGGACAGTGTCAGTCAAAAGCAGAAGCTCTCCTTTTAAGTGTGTCTGATCTCATTCGAGACCGAGCCCGACCCTGGGAGCTTGTGCACGTGTGATGTACTTCATGGTGGTTGTGTGATGTGATGGTTAATGGGGAGGTTTCTCTTCTCTTTTCAGTGGAATATGGTGGATCTGCTTTGGGGTATCTGGACCACGTGCTGGTGATGGAGGAAATTTCTCGTGCATCAGCAGCTGTTGGGCTTAGTTACGGTGCCCACTCAAACCTTTGTATCAACCAGCTCGTGCGTAACGGCAATGAGGCCCAGAAAAACAAGTACTTGCCCAAGGTATGTGGCTGGAAGAGGGGGAAACTGGAAAGCATTTGGGTTTTGGCTGCAGGCAAGGATGAGCGTCTTTCACGGTATGTAGCATTTTAAGCACTAGCCAATTCAGTCACCCAACCTTTAGGAAATATTGTAGTTGCCAAACTTGTCCTCCTCTAGCTTGTTAACTTTTGTCCTGTTAATCCATATTGCCCCCAGCTTGTGCCAGGGTCCGTGCCTGTAGGCAGCATAGTCCAGCTCCCTGCAGCTGTGTTACTAAAGGAGGCTTTGAGGTGACACTGGATGCTCTTCTTCCAGCTTCCCAAATCGTTTTGAGAGTTTTGAATGAAAGTCACTGCTTTCCCACTTTATATTCTCCGTTTCTTACTGCCCAAATGTTTGATTTGCCTATGCTAACTAACTACATGTGGCACTGATGTTTGTGACTAAAAAGTGTGTTAATCAGATTTCAGTACTTAAATGCATGGAAAAACTTAACTAGTACTTTGAACTCCAGCTGCTGAAATTATCAGGGAAATCATTGGTGCAGGAAACTTGCTTTAAACCACATGCAAAGTACAGTGTCACTTCCTCAAAGCACCGTGCAACCTGCTAATATGTAACTCTGAACTGTCCTCATTGCTGCTCAGATGTATTTTAATGCCCTCATTTGCTGCCTTTTGATGAGATGCTCCATCACTTTAGTTCTTACTTGTCTTGATTCATGCCAGAGTACTCAATGGTACTTAACTAGTTTGGAACAGATCACAGAGGCTTCTGTGGAAATGCACTGATGGTTTCAATTGGTTGAAAAGATATCGTAAGCATTGAGTCTTTTTTTAAAAAATAAGAGATCAAAAGGAGAAGATGATGAATAAAAGTACACGGGGAGGGGGAAAGAAAGCAAGGAGAAAAGGGCAGGATGAAAGGAACAGTGAAGGAACAACAGCTATGCCAAAGCCTGGTATGAGCAGGCACAGAAGGAGGGTGTCCATCTGCTATTGCAGTGTGAGTGTGGGGGGACCAGGCTATGAGAACATTGCTAAGAACTTTGCAATGTTTCTTCATCCCCCTCGTTGGCCTTTTGTGTTTAACAACTCTTGTTTATGTAAAAGGGCAGTCATAAAGTGCAGAATAAGGAGCTTGTGAAAGGCATATGGCTGCCTGCATGGTTCTTTTGGCACCTGCCTGGAGATGGTGTTTTATAAGCAGGGCTGTACTCGGATATCTCAGACGTGACTTGAGTCATCCTTCTCATCCTACTGTGATTTGGTTCTGTTCCCTCAGCACAGCAGCACAAGGGAGCTCCCTGCTAGGACTCTCCCAGGAACAGCAGCTCTCATTTGCATAGTAAAGCTACTGTGGAGATTCGATGCAGAAAAAAAATGGAAGGCAGGCTAAAGAGGGAACAGAAATGATGCTGACAGAGAGTAGAGGGAACAGAAATGATGCTGACAGAGAGAACTGTAACACTTATAAAGAAAATTACAGCTTCGGGCTAACACAGCTTGGGGGAATAACCCTTAAGAGTTAACAGGATAGCAATTATTTAGCTGAAGCAATAGATCTTGGGTCACTGTGTAAAGGGAGGTGGGCTACAGACAGTTCCTGATACGGCCAAGCATGTCCTGCCTGAGGTGTCTTACGGCTTCTGATAACAACAAGAACATTGCAGCCGGCTTTGGGAGAAACGCCACGGGTCCAGGGAGCATGCACAAGGAACAAAGGTGAAGAGCTCAGTAGGAAAAAGGACTCCCCGAGACCCTGGCCCACGATCATCAGGAGGCACTGCATGGATGCGACCGGACTGCTCGGAAAAAGACCGCCTTTTCGGGGGGAAGCTATGAATATGCATAGTTGTTTTTGCATAGTAATGAATATGCAACACGTGACTGTATAAAAGCTGAGACAAGCTGCCACGGAAGGTGCACACAAATTCGGAGGAAAGATCCCCGTGTGCCAAGCGCGCTTAATAAACATACCCATGTTACAACCTTACGGGTTGTGGAGTCGTCTTTCCGTGGGTCAATGCTATTGTTCTCCTTCCCTTTCTTATATTTGTCTTTTCTTCCAGCTAATCAGCGGGGAGCACATTGGAGCCTTAGCAATGAGTGAACCCAGTGCTGGATCTGATGTTGTGTCCATGAAGCTGAAAGCAGATAAGAAAGGTAAAGCCAGTCATACGCTGCCTGGATAGATAGCCGGTGTAAATAATGTCTCCTGTAAACCTAGACTGACCTCCTCAACACCACTGAGATATGGAGCTAGGTCTTGGGTATACCAGGTCATGTTTGCAGGCTTCTGCTGCCTCTTGGAAGTTTCAAAGTGTGATAAAGTTGGGCAGTAAAGACAACAAGGTGGATGGTTGAAGGTTTAAAAGTGGACTTCTGATTATGGGGGTAGAGGTTGGTGGTATTATGGAATCAGTGCTAGGTGCTTTAGTTTGTCAGGCATTTGTTAAACTGTCTTTGGACTCCAGAAATGAAGAAAATGAGGGTTTTTTTAGGATTGGGAAGGATTTGTGCAACGCTCTTTGTGGGGGGGGGTCTTGAAGAACGTCTTTGGAAGCCTGTTTTGAAATAAATCGAGTGAAGATATAGGTGTTGCTCTGTTGTGAGCTAACATATTACAGCTCTTTGCTTCTAGGAGACTATTTTGTTTTGAATGGGAATAAATTCTGGATCACCAATGGGCCAGATGCAGATGTTCTCATCGTTTATGCTAAAACTGACATTAATGCTGTTCCAGCCTCCCGAGGTATAACTGCGTTCATTGTGGAGAGGGTAGGTTTAATAATTCTCGCAAGCTTATTGTAGTGTGGTTTCTTGAAGCTAACTCCTTCCCTCTAACTGGCTTATGCAGAAGCCAGCGAGTTTTCTTTCTGTAACTGTCAGCCTCTTGCTCAAAGACAAACTCCCTCCTGCCTGAATTTTATAAACCTGTGAGATGAGCCCTATGCACGTTGCACTGTCAGCTGGGGGCTCTTGGATTTCAGTATCTAAGCATGTAACCGGTGTTTAGAGCTAGAAATGTAGAGAGAATGGAAAGGATTCTGAGATAAAAAGACTTGCTTGTTGCCAAAAATTGTCAGAAATATTGGAGGCCTTGTAAATATGTCCTACCACTCCATTATCCCACTTTGTGTTTGGTTTGTTGTTTGTTTGTTTGTTAAGCCAAGACATTAACATGGCTCTATTAATTTCTTCCCTCCGTTTTCTTGCATTGCCCCTTTGGAATTCTGAAACGACCCAAGCATGCACGCAGAGCAGAGCAGAGCAGGCCAAAGGGAGCAGAAATGGGCTGTTCAATAGGGAGCCCTTGGAAAACAGGAATCTACTGGGGTTTTTTCTTCCCTTTTAATTATTTGAGGCTCTGCTATCCACATCCCTGTCACCACAAGGAAGATAGGAAGCTGTAATAAAACGAGTGGTACTGGAAATGAAAACTCTCAGACATCACTAAACCTTCTGATGGACTTAACCTGACTTAGAATAGTTCCTGGCAAAGCTTGCAACCTTTATTCTGGGAGAGTCAGTGTTGGCAGCTGTCCTAATAATTTATTTCTTTAATATTTATGTGCATTAGAAAACGGAGGCACTCGGTTCATATGTGCCCCCCACTGTGCATGTTTCTGTTCATTTGCTTCCTCTGCACTTGTGCTTACACCTGCTTTTGTTCCCAGGGTGGACAGCTTGCTTTGACCCCTTTCTGGTACTCTACAAATGTTCATATGGTCAGGGAAATGTCACAGATCTCTAGTGATTTTATTTAATCTGTCGGAATTGAGATTTCAAATGTATTTTTACTCTCTTGACTTTGCAGGGAATGCCAGGTTTCAGTACAGCCCAGAAGCTTGATAAGCTGGGAATGAGAGGGTCCAATACCTGTGAATTGATCTTTGAAGACTGCAAGATCCCCGGTGAGTCGGGTTCAAATCATGGCAGCGTGCATGTGGGTTGTTTCCTGTCTTCTTGATCAGATAAATTGGATCACTAATTACATGCATGTTCAGGCTGTGACCTAGAGGGCTTTGCAGATGGTTATCTGCTCTTTGGCAGCCTCACAAGGGAGCTGGTGAGGCTGGAAAAGCGTGATCTGCTGGATTGCAGTGAATGAGCACATCCCTTGTTAGGTCACTCCTGTCTCACCCTCATGGACCTAACTTTTAACCACTGCTTCTGCAAAGCCTAGGTGAGGCTTCCAAGGAACCTTCTTTGTTTCCATTAGAGCTCCCCATCTTGTATATAGGAGAGCTTATCTGCCTTGAAGTTGTTTTTTCTCCAGAATCACTGGAGACAGTTTTGGTTTGCATGTAACGTTTCTGAGTTCTCTTGTTGTCAAGGCTTGAAAATGGACATCCTTTCCCCTGTTAGTTAGTGTAGTGGGGCCACTGTAACGGCCATTCTCATTACTCCAGTGGCTATTTTTGTTGATAGAAAATTTACAGTGACTGTATAACAAGTGGAGGAGATGCCTTATCTGAACTCATGAAAATCCTAATACCTGCAGAGCAGGTCACTCTCCTGCTTCCCATACACCACCAAAGGCTGCTTTGCAGTAAGTGGAAAAACTTCAGCTGAAATCTGATGTTTCTGACTTTATTGGATCCCTCCACTCTGAGATCAGAAAGGCCAGTCTTTGGATCATCTCCTGGGTAATCACCCATACAGAACAGCATGTTCTCATGGTGATGGGATTTCTATTTCCTGATAACTCAGAGAAGTGCAGTGTTGAAAGTTAAGACACTTTGCACCCTGGCCATTCGTGCAGCTTCTGATCTTCTGCCTTGCATGCTGAACCAGTTTGATGCCATTTCATGTGTCTGCAAGATCTTTCCCTCAGATCAAGGTGTCCTCTATCACTGCCATTCCATCCACTTAAAAATATATGGGTTTCACTGTCAGCCATGCTCCACTGAGTGGCTGTTTTTCTTCTCATAGTAAGTGTTGTCCATGGATTCATTCATGTTGCACTGGAAAAAGTTGGTTCAGAGGCCAAATCTTTTGTGCATGTGTGGTTTGCAGCCAACAGGTCTGCTGTGTGTGTGCAGGCCACACGCCTGTCCTTCAGCTCACCACATACCCATCCACTTCTTTTCCCTGGACGTACAGGAAAATGTTCAGGCTATTCAGTCCTTTTTGAGCTGTGAGATGTCATTACTCATTAACAGCTTTGTCACTTTATTATTATTGGTGCTAGTACTTGTAGTTTTTTCTTCAAAGTAATGTTTGCTGTTAGTAATTTTCGTTTCTTGTCCATGGGGCTTTTGAGCTTTTTCCAAGAGCCAAGCTTCATTCTTTTTCCTCTTTCTAGCTCCAATATCATGATGATGGTCCTGCAGAGGCTGCATTTCTCCATACACTACATCAACACGCTTTTCAAGAAGCAGGAGACAATGCAGTCTGTGAGCTGCTTACACTGAAAAACAGCTTATTTATTTCGGGAGGCTATCTGCATGTGTCCAAGTCCTGTCTCATTTTCACTTTGCATATCACACCTCTCAGATCTCTTGTGATCAAAGGCTGAAGTATATGTCAGTTCTCCTATATGGCGTGATCAGTGGATAATCTCTGTCCATCTACAAAGCACAGTTGTCAGGCTTTAAGTTCTCTCCTGATTGTAAGAATACAGCCTTGCTGAGATGAGCCTTTTGTTCCTGCTTCTCCTTTTATACTTGTTAACATCAGTGCGTGCTTTAGATTGTCCCAAAGTGAAAGGATGTATTGAGGTTTTTTTCTCAGCCCTTTATGTAATGTGGCTATTTTCCTGTTCCATTTTCACAGAAATAATACTTGTCTTTTAAAACATTTATTTATAACAACTACAGTGCGCTGTTCAGCCCCCCTCACAGAAGGAGGCATAATGACTGTTCGTATCCTCCAGTCTCCGCAGACAAACACGTATCACTCTGACGTGTGATAAGTGGGGAGCTTTGACTGCTTGCCTGTGTAAGCTTTGGTTCCTGCGCTGGGAATGCTCGGAGAGGTGACCCAAGCATATCAGACCAGGATTTGCATTCATTTCAAATACATCCTCAGTAGACATCAGACGGTGATGCTGTCAGTTTGGGTTATAGACAAACTAACGGGATGGTGAAGAGGGCTCCCCAATTTGTCTTCCTAGGCTATTAGGTCTCCTGTTCTCGTTTGTACAAATGCTGAGCTGGAAGAACTCTGGAGAACACCTCACTCTTTAGGAAATAGTCAAGGGAACAGCAGCGGTTGTAGATGTAGTTTATAACCCTTTCCTGCCTTTCCCTTTTTGGTTGGATTGAAAAGATATTTCAGCAGTGGGGAGTATACATATCCAAACTCAGCGCCTGTCTAGCTCATCCTGCATGTTTGTGTCTCAAACCAGAAAGAAGGAGAAATGGGACTGCGAGTCTGAATCCTCGTCCCACGAACACAAGCCCTCAGACAACAGCTTCTCTTAATTTTGCACAGAAGTAATTCGGTTTCCTTTGCCAATTGCAGCTGAAAACATCTTGGGGACTCTGAGCAAAGGAGTCTACGTTCTGATGAGTGGATTGGACCTGGAGAGACTGGTCCTGTCTGGTGGGCCACTGGGGTAAGGGTTTGTCATCTCTTATGGATTGCAAGGCCAGAAGGATCCTTTGTGATCACCTACCCCAGGGGTCTACAACTGCAGTTGCAGCTCTCGGGTTTTTTCAGTTTGAAAGCATCTATGTGGCGCACACTCTGAGGGGCAAGGGACAGAAGAAGCAATGCCAGAAAGAAAGTTTGCAGATTTCTGCCTTCCAGTGTAGCACAGCCCCCAGATAGTTCCCTGCACTGGCCGTCCAGAGCAGGCTTTTGAAAATATTAGTCTTACTGTAAACTTTTCCAGAGATGGTAAATCTGCCTCAGTCCCCGGTGGCTTGTTAGAGTAACCTTACATTGTGCATTAATCTGGGAACAACCAGCTCATTTGTGTTACTGAGTACTTAACATCTAAACCACTATCCAGACTGTCATGTAGAAGGACCACTGGACTGGTTTGTTCTGCATTTATTCAGCCTTTAAGCTCCCCAGTAATTATTTTTACCCTGCAGTCCTTTTGTCCTCCCAAGTGGTCTTCCACAAAGCAGTAGGGGGAATTTTCACCCTTCTTTTTCTTGCCTACGCCTTCCTATGGTATTGGCTATTACTTCTGGAGTTGGTGGACTCTGGAGATGCAAGGCAGCACAAACTGGCTACAGTTGTAAGAAAGCTCTTCAACCCTTCATCTCAATCTTCTGAATTAAGAAGGTAAGACTTTACCACAAGGTGTCCCAAATGAGCAATATGTAGAGCACTAGAAAAATTGGACCTTTGGATTTTATTCTTAGCACTGTTTGAGCGGAGCTATAGGAAGAAAGCAGCATATCATTTTAGGTACGAGAACTCTTTCGCCTTAGATTGTGCCTCCAAGGTTTAATTATTAATTCATAGTTAAGTTGTTTTCATTTTCCTGCTTTTCTTAGGCTCATGCAAGCTGTTCTTGACCATGCAATTCCATACCTACATGTAAGAGAAGCGTTTGGACAGAAAATTGGCCACTTCCAGGTGAGGCAGAAAAGGAATTAGAAATTATTTTCACCTTGCCTTTCTCTTGAACAACGAGAAGACAAGGAGCTCCATCATGGGAGAGCTTGGTATGGAGGTTGCCTGGAGTTTGTGCTGGAGCTGCATGATGTAATGATCACAGAATCCCAGACCGTTAGGGATTGGAAGGGACCTCCAAAGCTCATCCAGTCCAATCCCCCTGCCGGAGCAGGAACACCCAGATGAGGTTACACAGGAAGGCGTCCAGGCGGGTTTTGAATGTCTGCAGAGAAGGAGACTCCACAACCTCTCTGGGCAGCCTGGGCCAGGGCTCTGTCACCCTCACTGAGAAGAAGTTTCTTCTCAGACTTCATCTAATGATGTGGTGAGATAGTTTGGGGGACGGGTGATCTCCGGCGCTCACACGGAAAAGAATCTTCCCCTTCCTCACGTTAACGTCTCTCTTGTGTTCTGTGACCCGCAGCTCATGCAGGGCAAGATGGCTGACATGTACACGCGGCTGATGGCGTGTCGGCAGTACGTCTACAACGTGGCCAAGGCCTGCGACCAGGGCCATTTCAACGCAAAGGCAAGTCCGTTTCCACCTCAACTGGGTCTGCTGAGGGAATTCCTTTCTCTTTGGTCTCAGATCATGAGCAGGGTCAAGGTTCTGTCCTGGAGGTTAAAATGACTCCTTCAAAGGCATAAGTGCTTTTTTTTCCCCCAAAGAAAACAAAAGCCTAGTTCTACAAGGCAACAGATTTAGCAGCATCTGTAGGTGTTTATTGGAAGCTCAAACACAATATCCTGACTATTGAAGAGGCTGTAGCAGTCATTCCGAGGTGTTGTCACCTCCACAACTGGCATTGTCACCATACCTCTATCAGAGGAGGGGACCAAGTGTTTAACAGTTGGAGCACAGAGCCCTGCATCCCAAATCAAATTACTTTGGTCTCCTGTGGGTGTGATGCACATTGGTGAGACCAGCTCGCCTGCTGCACTCCCTTTATTTCTTTTATTCTTTTGCCCTTTTTTTTGCCCTTTTTGTGCTTTTTTTTCTTTTCCCTTCTCTCTCTCTCCCCACTCTCCCCTCCTTCTTTTTTTTCTGTCTTCATGTGGTCTTTTACAGACTTGACACGAGCATTCTGTAGTGACAGGACTGCTGCAGCTTCTTGCTTACTGGGGAATGCATCCTGTGCCTTTGTGACCAAGTAGTTCAGGCCTGTTAGCAGATGTCTGTAGATTAACAGAAAGGTCAGAGCAACACAGAGACTGGAGATGAGGAAGGTGACACCTTCGCTCACTCTGTCATCGTTGTGGCTCTCCTTTAGGACTGCGCTGGAGTGATCCTGTATTCAGCAGAGTGTGCTACCCAGGTGGCTCTGGATGGTATCCAATGTCTGGGTAAGTCCCTGGCACCGTTTATTTATTCGAGTGACTGCTGGAGAGGGAGGCAGAGCAAGAGGAGGGCTCTCTCCTGTGCCACAGCCCCTGCAAACAGAGAGAAGAAATGACTTCTGACTTCTTTTCAATTGCAGGTGGGAATGGATACATCAATGACTACCCAATGGGGCGATTCCTGCGGGATGCCAAGCTCTACGAGATTGGGGCAGGCACCAGTGAAGTGCGCAGACTTATCATCGGCAGGGCATTTAATGCCACTTTTAAGTAACGTCCACCGGTGGAGAGGCAGCACCGTGACCACCACAAGGCCTTCGACCACAGAGGCTGAAGCGCACAACTCCTTCCCTTC
>NW_010199701.1:13412-13996 GCF_000695765.1 Mesitornis unicolor
CCTGCTTGTGATTCTGAGATCATCACCTGTGGGCTCTTTTCTGCCTGCTCTGTGAACAGATACTGCTGGACTGGGCATTGACAGAATGAGTCAGATGGTAGCATGGAAGGAAATGTGTTTGTTTTTTTCCCTTCTCGTGATCATCCTGATTCATCCTGTTCATAAGCCATCCTGATGCTCAGCATTATGGGGCTGAGGTTCATCCAGGGGATGTGTCACCAGAGAAACAGGCTGGTGAGCTGTGTGCCTGAAACAAGACGCAGCCATTGCTGAGCACAGAAAGTCAATCCAGGAAAGAAAATGGACAATGAAGGAACAGTTTTGTTCTTTAAAAATAACCAAAAAACAGAGTGCTATTAAATAGCCAGCGTTTAGCATAGTACCACTGGAAGGTGACATTCCCCATTGTGACCTTCTGATGGGATGAATAACTTCCATTTTGGGAACTCAGCACCAACCACATCATGTGGGTGGGTGTCACGAATGCTCAAGCATCATCGATGCACAAGCAGTGTTTTAGTGGTGATTCCTAAAACCTCGTTAAAATGCCACATCTGTTTCTTTGCATACTTCTTTTCCTATTC
>NW_010199701.1:14017-23195 GCF_000695765.1 Mesitornis unicolor
CCAAGCCTTTGCTGCCCTGATTGACTGCCTCCCGCTGTGTTATTCAGTCAGAGGTGTCACCATCCATCATTCTGGGAATAGTTAAAACGTCAGACCTGTATTGTGACATCCGTGAATGAAGCAGGCAGGAGGAGGTTGACTTTTTGGGGTTGGGGTTATTTGTTTTTTGGGGTTTTTTTCTTTCCTAAAGGTTGTTCTTTTGGCAAAAGCTCGTACTCACACTCCACCTTCGGTTGGCTAGAGAAATCAGAGCGAGCGCAGCAGCATTTGTGGGTGTTTTCAGTGCATATTATATACAGGAAATTGAAGTTTACTTAGCCTTACCGAAGAAAATTGCACAGTGTACTGCCAGCCTTAAAGAGTGAATCACAGAGAGAAAATGGATGTTGTAAATATGACAGAACAATTAATTAAACCATGTAGGCAATCTCTCAGAGGCTTTAACAAAAAGGAACTTAAAGCTTTGTTACAGTTGACATCCATCTGTACTGGGTGACAGTAGATTAATACAGAATTTTACGATGTCACAGATTGAAGAAAAAAGTCGCCTTCCTGAATTGCCAGGTGGGTCACCAAGTGTTTTTATTAAAAAGTTACAGATCTTTGTCTAGAGCTAGAAAGAACTTATAAAGCCACAGTGGCAGTGCCTTCTTCCTAAACTTCCTGTTTGTTCAGCTCTGGCGGGTGGCTGTCACTCCAGCACTGTCCCAGGGTTTAATTTTCAGCCTCAGTCTCTGGGTGGAGGTGGCAGAGTGTGGACAGAGGTGGCATCTCAAGAAGATCTCATTGAGCTGCAGCTGGAAATGAGCCCTGAAGCACAAATGAAGTGCACTTTGCATGGGAAACAGAGAGTGCATTACTGTACATGGATGTAAGAATTTTATGTATGTGACCAGACATACTTTATTACAGAATGATTACAGATGTCATCTTCTGTATGTGCAAGTCACAAACCCGCTGCAGTTGCTATGCCCCAATGTAGCATCCCATGAAAGGCGGAGGGCAGGAGTTTTCAGATCTGCTGAAACGATTTGGGTAGCAGATTCTGTGATGGGCAAGGACAGTGGTGCAGCACCGAACCCCCGAGCCCTCATCCTTTCCAGTGCTGCCTGTGTTTTTCCTGGCAGGCTGTTTTCAGGGCAGGTAAACAACAACCGGTGCTGCACTTTGCATTGCAGAGCTCATCTGCTCGCTGCTGGAGCTGCAGTTTCCGTGTCCCAGTAAAGTGGCAAATCTAACTGGGCAGGTGGTGGGACCACGGGCACAGCATCTCCAACGTGTATTGGAAACTCATACTTTACCTGTGTTTTATTCAGCTCTTTCATATGGCAATGAATTGCTGCAATTTTCCTTGAAGACTGTCAGAACACAGGAACTGAATCGCTGTCGTGATCTCTCTGGGCAGAGGAGCTTCTCAAACAAGAGTTAGAGCCGTGTCAGGATGTTGTGAGATTTGGATTGTTAAAACCAGGTTTTCTAAGCTGGAAGGTACCCCCAGATTTTTAAACCTGTCCTCTAGCATTGGAGAGGTCTGATTATTAATACACATAATAAATAATGCCTTCACCTTCTAGGCTGATCAGCACCTCAGAGTTAAGGGTGAAATGAATCACTGTCTAACGCATCACGGGGCAGGGTGGCGGGAGAGATTCATAAATCTTAAGCAGAGTTATGTTAATCAAATCTCGCTCGCTTCCACAGCAGCGCTGCATGGGCTGAGCAGGTTTCACTGCAGTATAAAAAGAAGGGCTGGGGAGGTCTCTCCTCAGGGGACAAGGGTTTTAATCTTTATACGATACTAATAAAAATCAGGTTTTTCTGGGTGGGCTGTGCTCCTGTGGGATGTTTCATTTTGTCCGGTAGCCGCTGCAACACAACCGGGGCTGGCAGCAGCCCTTGATATCCCTCCCTCTTTCTTACCAACCACAGCTTGCTTCCCCCTAACTCATTTTAAAAAAAGAATCAAAAAATACAGTGATAGATCTGGGCTGTGCCTCAGGCCTCCTCTGGAGAGCAGCAGAGCTAACAGGGAAAACACGCAAGGCCGCTGAGCCTCTGGACAGTATCTTAACGGTGTCTGCTCTGAATTTGTGATGGAAATTGTCCTGGCACGATGAACCCTTGGCTGGTGGCAGGGTCAGATGTACAAAAACTCTCCTGATTTTTGAGATGTTTGCCCTGTTTGCAGCTTTCTGGCCACTGAGCAGAGAACGCGTGGAGAGCAGAGGGAATTATTCATTAAGGTAAATGTAGAGTTTATTTTGGCAGTGTGCAGAAAACGTGGGGAGTTTTGAATGAGGCAAGCTCCTGAGGAAGTTTCTCAGAGCTTATTGGGAATCCACAAATGCTGCCTGTCCTGAACCGAGATCCTGCCCCCAGCAGTAACCCCGAGCTAAGGTTTGAGGCACTCCCACCGTTGTTTCATGTGTGTCAACATCTGTCCTGTAGCAGCTGGGTAGGTCTCACAGCAGTTTATTGATTTCTTGAAAGAAGAAAAACCACACTGGGTTCCCATGCTGAAGCTGCTGGCTCCTGAGGCATCCGGCTCTGGTGATTTGTTTCTCACTGTGTGTGATCAGAGCTGCTCTGCTGCTTGTTCCCTACAGTTGCACACCTGATGGAAGAACAGTAGGAGCATAACGTCCTGAAGGTAGCGAGGCTGTGGCTCAGTTTGATCTCTTACAGGTGAATTCAGCCTTCTCAGCTACACTTGGACTTGAGGATGTCCTGATCTCGGGATCTCAGCCAGCTGCAGTGGGGTAGGAAAAGGAAAGTGGAAGGAGATGGAGCAGAGAACACAGGCGATAACATCTCCGGTGTCCTGCCTTGCGCTTCTTGGGGCAGATGGGACCATGGCTTCTCCAAACTGGAGTTTAAAGAGAGGCCCACGTTTGCCCACAGCATAGGGGTAGCGTTTGCTTTGTTTTAAAATATGTCTGCAAGGTAAAAACTGCTGCAGAAGGGTTTGGCTGCATGGAGACCAGCTGTGCTTTACATTGAGGACTATTTGCAAAGAGAGCTATGACTACAGTGTGGGGCTGAGCTGTGGTTAAAGCAAATCTCGGCTCAACAGGAGAGGTCAAACCACACTGAGCTGTTCAGGATGCAGGAGAGAGACCCATGTTTGCAAAGCATCCCAGGCAGGGTGGCAGTTGTCCCTGTTTCTCAGCAGGGACCTGTGTGAGTTGGATTCCTCCCCCCAAAAAACACCTCTTGAGCCTGCTGGGGCTGCCAGATGGGATTTCCACTAAGCTGTGTTGCCGTAGGACCCTCTGCCCTCTCCCTGCAGAGCTCCAGTGCCCCCCACCCCAGGGGCAGGCAAGAGCCATAACCCCCCTTTCAGCAGAGAGCACATGCGCTCGTGTCTGTGCGTGTGTGGGGCAGAGGATGCGGTTTCTTGCCTGTGGGGCTCATCCCTGAGGGGCAGGGAGGCTTTGGTAACCTGGAGGGAGGATGATGTTTCCCTCCCACGCCGGGCTTTGCTGCGTGATTTCAGTACAGGGTGACACATACCGAAAGTATCATCAATTCTTGTTTTCACCACCCTGAGGAGACATGCGAGGCCGAGCCCTACGCCGATACCTGAGCACTGTGCTGCGCCTTGCTCCATCCCTGCTTGCTGGCATCCCTCCTGCTCCTGCCTCCCTCGCAGTACTCAAAAGCTCTGCTGGTTTGGGCTCTCACTTGCCTTACAGCCCTTCCCTGGGGCTCCTGGCAGAGCTCACTGCGGTTAAACCTCCGTGACGGAGCGGGGACCTGCTGCTGTGTCACCTCCATGGTTCCCACATGTGGGTGTGCTGGTTTCTTCGCCAGGGCAGGGGTGAGAACCCATGCAGCCACACATTTTTGCTGCCCCGGATGCAGGCAGAGATGGCGCGATCCCCTGCGTTCCTGCCTGCACAGACAACCCCTCGGCTGGGAGCTGTTGCAGGCAGCTGCCAAGGAAGGAGCAGATCCCCCTTGCAGCAACGCACCCCAAGCCACGGCCGGGCAGGGAGATTAGAAAGAGATTTCTTTTCAATATGTAAAAGAATTCGCCACTGTGAAAGGGGAGACAAAAACATTCTTGAGCTGAGGGGGACGATATTGTGCAAGGGGGGGGAGCGAGGATTACTGCAGCGGAGCCCGGGGTGGCACCACTTGCACCTGCCAGTTGCTGAAAAGCTGATGCTGAGCAACCAGCAGCTGATGCCGAGGCCCAGTAGTCAGCTTGAATGGGGGGAAAAAAGCCTCTGATGGGTGCGCTCGCCAAAGGAAATGGCAGGGATCCCATCTGCCGGGCTGGAGGAGGGAGAGGCAACAGCGGGGGGAGAGGACTCTACTCCCCTTTGGCACGTGGAAGCCCGGGCAGACCCAGATTTGTGGGTCTGGCTGAGGATTCGTCATTTTAAAGGGATCCAGGAGGAACGGGGCTGTCCTGAACCCCTGAGCTCTCTCCGAGCCATGCTGCCACAGTGAGCAGCCCGGGTGTGATGTGTGTACCACTCCAAACCAAGACTCTGCGGCAGTGCTGCTGTGGGACACCAGGCTGCCCTTTGCCACCGTCAGCTCCCAGGCAGGAGGGTCCCGCTGTTCCCAGTCACACGCGGTAGGGACAGTGACAGTCAGACAGACGTACCCTGCAGCATGAGGACCTGAGGGTGGCACTTGCATTGCTTAGCGTTGTCGCTCTGAGGTGCCTTGGGGTGACCCTGGATCACTCTGGGCTGTAGGATGAGGACCAGGACATCCCCCCCTCAGCATCGCCTTCGTCTGAGCAAATCTCATCCAGAGCAGAGGGGGAATACGGAGTTTCTGGACTGTGTTTCAGTGGACTGAAGGGCTCTGTGCGAGCACAGGCCCCTCCTGCGTGGGGATGTCCGGTGTCAGAGCCGGGACAGTCTGGCTGGGAGATTTTACAGCCCTCTGCAGAGCTGGCTGCAGCTGCCTCCCTTAACAGAGGCGGGGGAGAGTGGGTCCCAGCTGCTGTCGAAGGGATGAAAACAGCTCACGAGTGTCTGCAGGGCAAAGGGGGTTGTGCTGGATCGATGCTCTCCCCATGAGCCAACCATCCCCTGCAGTGGCTGTGAGGGGGCACTGGGAAACGCACAGCCCATGTCCTCACCACAGAGCACGAGAACGAGCCCATCATCTGGTGAGTCCAACCTAGACAAGCAAAGCAAATGGTTATTTTTTTTCCAGCCCAGAGTGATTTGGCACCTGGGTGCTCACACTGGGGCAGTGGCTGTGCCGAGGGGCCGGCCTGTCCCTACCACCAGAAAACCCACAGGGACAATTTCTTTTGGCGCATCCCTCCTTCAGGCACAGCTGAAGCTCACAGCATCAGCCAGGGAGGTTTAAAACCAAAAACCCAACCGGGCCAACCTAACCAGGCAGTTGCTCCCCTTTGTGCCATACAGGGCTTGAGGCTTAGGCTGCCCAGCCTCGGGAGGCTGTTTTTAGTATGGGCTGGCTCTCCGGCCAAGCCAGTGGTATTTCTGTCCTTAAAGGCTGCACGGGTGACGAGGCGGCTCTCACCAGCGCTGCAAGAGCAGCCTTCGTGCATCTTCCCAGGCCCCAAGGTGCTGGCGTGATGCTGCTGGCTGAACATGCTTGCCCGGGGCTGGTTTTCCCAAGAGCCGCTGTTTCCAACGCGGCTTTGCAGAGAATTGCCTGGTGGGACCCACGAGGGCTTGCGAAACCGCAGCTGAGCTTGCAAACTTGCAAGAAATATGGCCACTGGGGTCAGGTCCTGCCTCGCTTGCTCTGTGTAGCCGAGGCACAGGGCAGCTTGCCGGGCTTCAGCAACAACTGGCTGGCAAAACAGCTTCTTGGGGGGCTGCTCACAGCTTTGGGGGGGCTGTTTGCAACAGGCAGGGAGTGGAGCAGCCCTGAGGCTGCTCTGCTTTATGCAGCCATCCGCAGCAGCCCCCGTCTTGCCTGCTCAATGCTTGGGTATGTGTAAGAGTTGCCCCACTGGCTTTGAGTGGTCCTAACCGTACCCAGGGAGGTCTGTCGGGATGGGGAGATGACAGCAGATACATGCAAAGGGGATGATGGACAGATGATAGACTTCTGCAGCTTTGCAAACAGGGAGGTGTATCAAACCCAAACCCCACACAGCCCACAAGTGGCTGCCAACCTGTCCAAAATGGGTGGTGGTGGGGGGGGAGATGCTACCAGTACCTGTCAGGAGAGGGGAAAAAAGGGGAGCTCACTCCCACGCAGCCATCCCTGTGCAATGCTGCCTGGGTGGGGGAAGAGAAATGGCCTTTTGTTTCATCTAACAGTGCAGCTTGCTAAAACGGCTGGGGCTGGCACTGAGATGGGGTTAAGGAGGGGGCAGAGCCCCACGGCTGCAGTTATCAACCCCCAGCCCTCCAGGCAGAGCCAAAATCCCCCGGCCTGGGCGGCACAGCAGCCATGGAGCCTTGCAGAGGAGCCAAAAGCGCGATTAATGAGTAAGCACGGCAGCGGGGCTTTTCCTGTTTGATTGTGCAGGTCCTGCCCCTCTTGCTGCAGTTCTTTTCTGGACCCATGAGATCAAGAGAGAAAAACCCGCGCAATGCTGAGCCAGGTCCTGCTGCTGGGGATCCAGCCCATGTGGGGATCCTCACCACATCACCACCCCCCTGTACAACCCAGAGGCTTGAATGCCTCTGCCCGGAGCTCTGGCATCAATGTAATGTCAGGGCAATCCCAGCAATATTCATGCAGGTGTAACTTGGACCAAGGCTCTGGGACCCAAGCAGGGCTGCTCGTGGACCCCAGCCCCAAATGGGGCTGCTCACAGAGCGAGGTTGAGCTCAGTCCCTGAGCCAACAGCACTGCCTGGCTCTGCAGATGTAAAACAGACATGAGTGCATCCACTTATTGATGTTACTTATTAACGCTGTGCAGAGATGGGTCTCATCCAGATGTTTTCCAAGCCTGTGCACAGGGAAATCCCACTGAGATCTCACCTGTGTTTCAGGGAGTCCCAGAGCCCATTAACAGCAGGATTTTGCAAAGCATCACTCTGGGAAGTGTCCCTAACCCCTGTCCTCACACACATCCTCCACTGGGAACAACATGCTGGGCCAGGCTGAGCTTTGCCCTGGCCTCGTGCAGCCAGCCCTGTTCCCTCGTCATTGGTACACTGGGGGGTCTGTCTTTAAACTTCCATAAAGGGAGAGATTTGAGAGGCAAACCCTGACCTGAACATGAATCTGGAGCCTGTTTCTAAAGATAAAAGGCTGTTATGGGCACTTGCTTTCCTGGATCTTTACGGGGAGGATCTCCCGCTCCCTGTGCTGTCACCGCTCACTTTCGGGCAGCCGTGGCTCTTTTGTCCCTGTCCCCACCAAGATGTGACGCCAGCCCCTCCACAGGGATTAGTCATGTCCACCTGGGACACATTTTCTCCCTCGCGGAGGAGGCGGCTGCAGTTGCAGCACACAGAGGCACCCACCCTCCTTTACGCTGACTCAGCACAATTTGGAAAACCAGCTCTCACCGGCAGCAGAGACATCTCCCTGCAGCTTTCCACCCGCCTGCTTTTGTTATTACAAAACCCCTTTCATCTCCATACGTCTGTTTTCTTCACTGCAGCACCACTCAGGAGCCAGAGGCAGGATGAAGCCCTTTTTACCCAGTGTCCTTTTAACACATAGCCAAACCCCAGCACCCATGAACACCCAGAAGCTGCTGCTGGCGACACGTGGGGTCTCTTCCTCCTCTGCCCATGGTCCCAGCTGCAGGTGAATGTCCTTGGAGGCTGGCACGGGCATTTGGGCGATCTCCAGGTGTGGGAATCTCTCATCTCCTGCTTTGTTTTATTTGAGTTTGCTCCCCGAGCCAGGGCGGTCATGGAGGGAGGTCTGGCTGCGCTGCAGATCTCCTTGCCAGCACGCTGGGAGGAGGCAGAGACAAGATGATGATTAAAAAGCCGATGCACTACAGCAGGGCTTGTTTCAGAGTTGCAAAATAAAAAAAAAAAGCTGGTTTCTGTGAAGTGCAAAAAAAAATTGCCATGGGTTCAGCCGGATCCGGCTTCCAGGTTGTTATTCGCAAAGGCAGCGGTGGTATCGAGCCCCCAAAAAAGGGGGGTGCTTGGAGGGGCCCCGGCACCCAGGACTGTAGCATCCCTTACTCTCACAGCCCAGCAAGCTCCTGGGATCCAAGGGAATAATTAACTCCATGGCAGCCAAGCTGATCTGGTTAACACTGCAAGGTTAATGCCTTCCCCATCGGAAGGGTCTGAACCACGCTAAAAAGTTAAGTAACTTGCCCAGGGTCATTACAGTTGTCTGTAGCAGAGGAGAGCAAAAAAAAGCCTGTGGGCTTCTCAGTCACAGTCATTTTTTACCTGTCCTTGTGGTTAAAAAAAGCAGGTTGATGCTGCTGGGTCTGGATTTGGTGTCCAGCCATCAATTCTTCTTATGCTGTGAAATTAAAAAGATCTTTAATGTATTCTCCTCTGCAGGTACTTACATATTGCAACGAAATGCCCTCCCAACGCTCCGGTGGATAACCCAAACACGTTGATCTCTGGAAGCGACTCACCACAGAGCTTTTTCTCCAGCATAAAATAATTTCTGTCCTTTCTGCAGCTCCCCCTTTCCCTGCCATCTCTCCCAAGCCTCGGGCTCCCAAACCACAGTCACTCCTGGTCTGTGCCAGTTAGACCAAGACCAAAATCAGCCTCATTTTCTTCTCCCCGCCTGATGATTGAGACAGAAAATGCACAGAGCTGTCAAAAAAACAATGTTGAGCAGGGATTGTATGCAGGCAAGTCATCGCTGTCATTAGACCGGTATCTTTAATTGCTGCATCTCCTATTCTGTCTGTGCCCAAAGAGCTAATCCCAGGTGATTACAATGGACAATGTCATCTAAATCAATTATCTCTCCATTCAGAGCCATCCAGCCTCTCCTTCCTTCACTGTACATGCACGAGCCCCATAATTTATTCATCCTAGGCTGCACTTAAACATCTGCTCTGGTGCCATTTCAGTTTGGCAGAGCATTAGCTTTAAAATTTTATGAAACACAGTGCAGGTGGCAAAATCAGAAATTAAGGATTGTAATCACGGCAAAGAAGGACTGGTGAGCAGGACGCGGCCACGCTCCTCCCGGGCTCCCTTCAGCTCAGGAAGAGAGACACAAGGAAAGCTCCTGGGGATTTAATGTCCATCAGGTGTGCAAATCACCTATTTTTT
>NW_010199702.1:0-5760 GCF_000695765.1 Mesitornis unicolor
GGTCTCAGCCCATCGGTTCAGCCTGTCCAAGGTGTGACCTCTCCTTTCAACCCATGCTGCTGGAGCTGGGGCACAGCTGCAGACTGTGACAAAAGGTGGGGGCCTGTAAACAAAGAGAACTCTAGAAAGGCTGAAGGAACTGGTCCGTGAGATTTTGTGCCAGCAAGCGTCACTGAAAAGTGCCCTCAGCTCTCCTGTGCTGCTCCATGCGTACATCCCCATCAATGAAGTGGGAGACAGAGTTTTGAAACAATGAAAAAATAAAATTCCCTTCTCTGTTTGAAGCCTGCATTGCTTGATCTGCTGCTTTTACATTCAAGCTGCCCTCTGAAGGTCTGTCTTGCTGGCTCCCACCGTGGGACAGAGATGGACTTTGCCCTCCCTGCCTTGTGCATGAGGAGTCTCACCACTTCCCTAGAAGCATTTTAATCAAGCTTCATGCTGACTCCTGCCCTGTCCAACACCATAAATAGCTTTCTAGTGAGCGTCAAGTGGCAGGGAAGGCAGAGCTGATAAAGCCTTCAGGTAGCTCTGCCTGTTGCTCGAGGTGTTAAGAGATGCGTGGACCCCAGCTCTGGGAATGTGATAGCACTGTTCTTCCACCCCATGGCCGAGTAACATGTTTGCCTGCACTTTGGCTTCAAGCTGGCTTAATGACACTCTAAGCTGATCTACAAAATACGTTTCTAATCCTGGACCTTTATTTTCCAGCTGACTTTTAATGAGATGTGGTCCCCTGTCTCTGCCAAGCTCCCCTTTAGGTTAACTTTGTTGTCTGCCTGACAGATTGAATCCCCACACAAAACGCAGCTCAGAAGCTGCTGCTTTGTGGCAGCAAAGGAAAGGCACCCTACAGAAATGCACTTTCCCCTCCACATCCATGGCAGCTGCACACAGAGCGGCACCACAGCAGAGAGAGTCATCCCACTATGGCAGGGAGAAAGCTGAACCCTTACCTGTAGGATCTGCTGGGCATCTCATTGCATGCACACGCTCACTGCTAATTTATCCCAGCGCAGCCCATGCTTTGATGCACCCGCCTGAGGAAGTGGAGCAGATGTGCCCTGCATGTTCTGCAGCCAGCATCGGGAAGTTATCAACACCGTGAGGCCCGCAGGCAGGGAAGCCAGCACCCCCTGGCTGAGGATAAAGGCACCTTTTGCTTTGGACAATGACAGCTCACGTTCCCTGCAACCAACCTGGTCTTTTAGGCATCTCCTCTCTAGGCTCAGGCAGCGTCTGACCCGTGTTTTAGCAGTGACAGCAGCTCCTCAATCTCCCCCGTCACCGAAAGGAGACTCCCATATTGACTGCTCAGCAGTCGGGAGATGTAAAGTAAGGGGCAGTGCCTCCATACACAGCTGCATTCCCCACCTGGGACACTCAGTCCCTTCTCAGGGGGACCTTCAGTGCATTCACAAGCCCATTGCCTGCTACAGTGCAGCATTACCTATGAAGAGCAGAATGCATATTCTGGCCATGGACACAACTTCTCTACAGCCCTGTTGGAGGATGAAAGAAATACTCTGACTGCTCAGCTCTGAGCTCAGGCAAACTCTGCTCCTCCCCATCAGCTACCAGAGCAGAGAGAGAACAATGTTAATTTTTGCAAGAAGGGATATTCCTCTCTCCTCACTAATAATGCACTATTTCAGTATCTGTGTGGGGGACAGAAATCAATGAAAAATCAATTCCGCAAGCCTTCTGTTTTGCTTGAAAAGGCATTTTTCATAGGGAAAAACTCAGTTAACTCTAGTACAACATCTCAAGTGTATACAATTTCCCTCTTATTACCTTCCCTTGATTTCATACACACAAAACTGTAGACATGGATGAGCAGAAGCGGACAGACTCAGCTGCATGAGAAGAAGTTAAGAAAAAAGCCACAGGAAGAACCGTGGAGGGCTCCTTTTCGCATCACGCCACCTTAGAGCAGCCTGCTCCCCATCTCACCATGAGAGACCTTGCCTGGGGAATTGATTCAAGAGAATCACAGAATCATTAAGGTTGGAAGAGACCTCCAAGATCAAGTCCAACTGTCAACCTAACACCACCATGCCTATTAAACCATGTCCTGAAGTGCCACATCCACACACTTCTTGAACTCCTCCAGGGATGATGACTCCACCACCTCCCTGGGCAGCCTGTTCCAGTGCTTGATGACTCTTTGAGTGAAGAAGTTTTTCCTAATATCCAATCTAAACCTCCCCTGGTACAACTTGAGGTCATTTCTTCTTGTCCTGTCACTAGTCACCTGAAAGAAGACACCAGCATCCACCTCTCCACACCCTCCTTTCAGGTAGTTGTAGAGAGCAATAACGTCTCCCCTCAGCCTCCTCTTCTCCAGGCTGAACAACCTCAGTTCCCTCAGCTGCTCCTCATAGGACTTGTGCTCCAGACCCCTCACCAGCTTTGCTGCCCTTCTCTGGACACGCTCCAGTGCCTCAATGTCCTTCTTGTAGTGAGGGGCCCAAAACTGAACACTGTATTCAAGGTGCGGCCTCACCAGTGCTGAGTTCAGGGGCAAAATCACTTCCCTCCTCCCACTGGTCACGCTATTTCTGATACAGGCCAGGATGCTGTTGGCCTTCTTGGCCACCTGGGCACACTGCTGGCTCATGTTTTGTCGGCTGTTGATCAATATCCCAAGGTCTTTTTCTGCCTGGCAGCTTTCCAGCCACTCATCTCCAAGCCTCAAGCATTGCATGGGGTTATTGGGGTTATTGTGACCCAAGTGCAGGACCCAGCACTTAGCCTTGTTGAACCTCAAGCAATTTGCCTTGGCCCATTGATTCAGCCTATCCAGGTCCCTCTGAAGAGTCATCCTACCCTCAAGCACATCAACACTCCCTCTCAACTTAGTGTAATCTGAAAATTTATCAAGGTTGCACTCAATCCCCTCATCCAGATCACTGTTAAAGATGTTAAACAGAACTGACCCCAACACCGAGCCCTGGGGTACACCACTTGTGATCATCTGCCAATTGGATTTAACTCCATTCACCACCACTCTCTGGGCCTGGCCATCCAGCTGGTGTTTGATACAGCAGAGTGTATGCCCATCCAAGCCTTGGGCAACCAGTTTGTTCATGAGAATGTTGTGGGAAACAGTATTGAAGCGTTTACTGCAGTTCAGGTAAACGTCCACAGCCTTTCCCTCATCTGCCAAGCGAGTCATCTTGTCATAGAAAGATATGAGGTTTGTCAAGCAGGACCTGCCTTTCATGAACCCACGTTGATTGCGCCTGATCATCTGGTTGTCTCGTAAATGGTGTGTAATGGCACTCAAGAGGATTTTTTCCATGACCTTCCCAGGCACCGAGGTCAGATTGATAGGTCTGTAGTTCCTTCTTCCAGCCTTTCTTGTAGATGGGCTTCACATTTTCTAATCTCCAGTCACAGAATCACAGACCTGTGATTAATTCCTGATTAGCCAAGACTGCTGATAACTTATGAAGAGGGACTTGGTCAGCACTTCTGCCAACTCCTTCAGCACTCTCAGGTGTAACCCATCTGGCCCCAAAGACTTGTGTATGTCGAGATGGTGCAGCAGGTCACTACCCTTTTCCTTTTGGATTATGGTGGTCTCATTCTGTTCCCCATCCCTGTCTTCCAGCTCAAGGGCCTGGATACCCAGCAAACAACTAGTCCTGCTATTAAAGACTGAGGCAAAGGCAGCATTAAGTACCTCAGCCTTTTCCTCATCCTTAGTCACTGTGTTTCCCCCTGCATTCAATAAAAGAAGATTCTCCCTATTCCTCCTTTTGTTGTTATTCATAGAAGCATTTTTAATTGTCTTTTACAGCCATATCCAGATTCAGTTCTAGTTGGGCTTTGGCACTTCTCATTTTCTCCCTGCATAGCTTCACTGCATCTTTGTAGCCCTTCTGAGTGGTCTGCCCCCTTTTCCAAAGGTCATAAACTCTTCTTTTGTTCTTAAGTTCCATCCAAAGCTCTCCAGTGCGGTCTTCTACCTCACCAGCTCATCTTTCTGGATGTGAGGATAGCCTGTTCCTGTGCCTTTAAGACTTCTTTCTTGAAGAGTGCCCAACCTTCCTGGACTCCTTTGCCCTTCAGGACAGTCTCCCAAGTGACTCTGCCGATCAGTCTCCTGAACAGGCCAAGTCTGCCCTATGGAAGTCCAAGGTGGCAGTTCTGCTAACCCTCGTCCTGACTTCTCCGAGAATCGAAAACACTCTTACTTCATGACCACTGTGCTTAAGACCTATGCCTCCAACCATTACATCTCCTGCAAGTCCTTCTCTATTTAACAAGCAACAGGTTCAGGAGGGCACCCTCTTTAGTTTGCTCCTTTACAAGTCGTGTCAGGAAATTAACTTCCACACACCCCAAGAACCTCCAGGATTGTTTCCTCTCTGCTATATTGTATTCTCATCACACATCTGGGAAGTTCATAGCTGACCTTTACACATAAGCATGGTGGACACCTCTAAAAGTAGTATTTGGCCTTGCTTTTGCAAAACGTTTAGTTACAGCACAGGCTTCATAACAGTTTTCAGTGGGGTGGAGAAAGGAGCTTGGTAGCCTCCAGAGTAATTACAATGTTCGGCTTACCCATCTTGCTTCCTGAAGGTCAAGGAAATTGCTATGGGTGATAAATAGAAAACGGTGGTCTGGCAGTCTGGTCCCCAGTGCAAAGTCCATAATTTCAAACTCACAAGAAGATGCTAATCTGCCTTTCTTTTTTTAGCACCAAAAAACACAGATATATTTGAAGTTGTTTTACTTAAAAAGCCCACACCGAACATAGCCCACTCTTTTCTCCAATACAAGCTTTTTTGGCTTTGAGATGTCCCTGCGAAGCTGCCTCCAAGCTACTCTTCCAGCCTGCAAGGATAGCAGCTCACTTGCTATCTCAAGAAGAAAGAGGACTGTCTAGGTTTGAGCTCTCTTTGGATCACCTAAAATTCACAAGTACTGTAACTAAGCATACATGTGCAGGAGCATCCATGCCACACCTGTACATGCCTTAGCACAAGACAGCTGCCCAGAAAGCTTTACATATCCAGAGCCTGGTTATCCATAGGTTCCCAGGTCCTGCTGACCATCAACCACCAATACATAGCTCAATCCAGGAGTAGTTCTCAGAGCATCCCTATTTTACAGAACATTCCCAAGTTTTGCCCTACTCCTCCAGTTTCCAGCAGCACACCCTATCCATAACATGACACTGGTTCCTCAGGGAGAACTAGGAAGCACCAGAGCAGCGGTTTCCTCAGCCACAGAATGTTCTTGTTCCCCCCATATTTTGTCCCTGTGTTCCCGAGCAGGAAGATGCAGAGGTGGAGGAGCCTACATGTGGTTTCTCCAGAGCCAGCATGGATTTCAGGCTGTGCCCCCAAGACAAACCACCATGCAGCAGGTCAGAGACCCCTGCCACATCTGCTGGCAGTCTTTTCAGGTTCCAGTAATACCTCCAGGATGCAAACGTTTCTTCTGCTTTTCTTAAGCAGGAGCCACGTGTCTCCTCTTCACACAGCAACTCCCTAGTGCCAACAGGGGCGAGCTGGGACAATGTGCTTGGTGTTGGAGAAGGATTATACGCCATTGCTGGCAGGCATCCATCCATCTGAAAGAAGCAGTTACACAATTGCTGAATAGGCTGCATTTCACGGCACAGGAGAAATAAAGGGGATTAATTAATCCATTGGCAGCACAAATAAAGCATCAACAGATACCAGGTCAAAGCATAGGACCATGGGGCTTTAACTTTTCTATAAAGCACCCCTTGCCTTTCAG